>NW_026037757.1:0-82473 GCF_019186545.1 Solanum stenotomum | reverse complement strand
CCCCCCCCCCCACACACCCACCCAGCCCCTTCCCAAAAAAAATTGTTTTTCTATAAAAAAAAAATGATTGTTTCCCTTATCCCACCTATTCCTATTCCGACATCCTACACCTTAAAAAAATATTAGTGTCACTTTTATTTCTTTTATAAATGAGTCTCTTTTACTCATTTTTAAATGGATAATATGAGTTTGACTCGTTTTTTACCCATTTTAAAATGAGTTGGGTACCCAACTCATTTAAGATGGATAATTTGAATAGGTACCCATATAAATTACCCATTTTGTCATCCCTACATGTACATAAGCACCTCTTATCACTACTAAAAATTATTATTTTCCTATTGAATTCATGATTGAAAAATGTTCAATGGCTACTTTCACTGATATTTTGATTGAATTGGTGTGAAAAGAAACAAAAATAGTATAGTAAATATTTTATATGAAAAAATTAGGAAGTTTCTCAATACTTCATTGAGAATTTGTTTTCCATAATGCATTTTTTCATAGTTTATTGGGAAAAAATGGGAAAGCACAAATTTTTCGGTGATTCATGGGTGGATTAAATCTTTATTCCTAGTAGTTTATATTTTTATACAAGTTATGTTGACGCATTGTGTATAATAATTTTCCCCCATATATAATAGTATACTCGTATAATATTCTATATTAAACTACATGATGTAATATTTTATGTTAGACGATATATTTTTGAAAATTTCCCCTAAAACTATACATGCATAATACACTTTGGAGTAAACTAAAGAAAAAGAATCACAAAAAGGAAAAAAGTTGGACCAAAGTGTAAATAAAATGAAATTTTTAAAAAATAAATTGGAAGTCGGAATTTTGAAAATCAATTTGATTTCTATTTGGGTCAAAAAACCATTTGCATTGTATTCTAAGGACCAGCCCAATTGCCTTATATCGGAGGGNGGGGGGGAATCACCTGTATATACCATAAAAAATTAGACTCATATTTATGAAATATAATAACAAGAATTTTCAGTTTTCAAAATGATATAGGAGGTTTTTTTTATAATTAAAGCATATACAAAATTTTGGTCAAGGCTTGCATTCACATAAAATTTCTTGTATGAAAGCTATATAAAATTGATATTAAATATGCATATCTCTACCAAATTTATATTTTTGTCCCACCTAAAAAAAACAAGAAAAAAGGTGAAAACTATAAACAATATATATTCAAGTTTTTTGTTTAAAAAAAAAAAGAAAAAGAAATGAGCAATTAGTAGATACTCCCTCTAGTCCATATTAAGTGAATTGTTGAAGTATGACATATCTTTTAGAAAAATATTTAAGGACATAAATTAAAGGTTCCTTTCCATTATTACACTTTTGATTATTTCCAAACTGGTCTCTTAGAAAATGTAAAGTAGTTAAGAATCTCATTAAATGAAGGTAATAAGTATTTTAAAAAAGTTTTAATAATTCTCTTGAACTTTAAATGATTCATTTTGATTTGAACTAAAAAAATCTCAACAATTCATTTAATATGAACCAGAGTGAGTATATGACTAACCTTGAAAGATGTTTTAGTTCATCCAAATGTATAGCTTGGAGCATGTTCAAATCCATATCCAACTTGGCAAAGCTCAAGTAGAATGGGGTTAAAACATTCTGATTGTTCATATACACATTATCTATGAACCATCTTGCCTATAGTCTCTGCACCTTCCAATGCAGTGGCATTTCCAAAGCATGGCTCACTTGTTTAACTAGAATATTATTCTCATGATCATCGTCATCCATTTGGTTTGTCAATAAATTTCATTTAAACATTTGAATTATAGTTTGTATAAATTAAGCATTTAACCATATGATAAAGTGTTCATTTTAAATATTTCCTGATCAAATTCTCAAAAAAATGTGTGTGTTTTCAAGCTCCATTACATAAATAAGTTAATCACTTAAAATATGTCACACATGAATATTTAAATTATACGCATTATCCTCAATAAGCCATAAAATCTTAGTCTTATTCCAATTGAGGTTGGGGTGCATGACTAAAGGATATGTCATATTTTATGCAGTTAACTTATCTATGTAATAAACGCTTGAGAATACACACATAAACATTCAAATTGTGACCTTAAAATGTTTAATAGAAATATTTTATTGTGTGTTAATGTATTTATAGAAATGTATCATAATTTGAACTCTAAATTTTTTTATAAGGAGTTGTCTAGTAGTCTGCCTTTTCTCTATTTTGGGTGCTCTGAATAGAGGAAGACCTTGTTGAGATTATATTTCCTGATGGATCAAAGGCCAGTCCAATTGATTGGGCTAGCATGGCTATCTAATTGGGTTGACCACCAAATGTATTGGCCTTTTACATTTATTTTCGCTTTTCTTTTTGGAAAAATTACCACACGTCCTTTTTTATCCTATTTTCTATTATTTTCTACCCTTTCAAAAAATTACAAAAATTCCTCTTTCTCATAATTTCTCTCACTTTCGGATACATCATTGTAAATAATCACCTCAAGATTTTTTTTTCCTTTTTTCATGCCTAAAATTACTCTATGATATCATCAATTATCTCCATCACTCTATTTTTGAATTTCAAATCTTTTCTCTTTTCAATTTATCAATTGTAAGTTATTGAAAAGATAGTTCTTCTTCATCCATTTTTTTCTTTCCACTTCAGCAGGTATCGATTTTTTAAATTTTTTTTAGCTTTTTCATCTACAAATTTAGTCGAAGAAGGATGCATTTTTAACTTCAAAATGGATTGTGGAAAAAACGCCCAAAAAGGGAGGCCGGAAAAGTTCGAGTTGCTGGTGGCTTCGGTGAGGGCTTTGGATCGATATCTATGGGTGACGCCATTGTTGAAAGTGAAAAAAAGCTACGGAAGTTGATACAGAGCAAAAGAGAAAAGTATAGAAGGATTTTTCCATCATTTGTTTTTTGCTTTCAGCAGATCAGATTGTTGACTTTTTTTCGATCTTTTGTTCTTCATCTTTTTCCGATACATATGGATTTAGTTTTTAATGTATCTAGTTGTTTTTGTTTCTTAAATTAATGTATAATGCATTCATTTCAACATTATGATACATTACCATTTTACCAAGAGTTGTTGGTGGCTCCGGTAAGGATTTTGGGTCGAGATTTATGATGTATTTTCTCTTATTGAAACACAAATTAGTATGCATCATGTTCATAGTTACGTATTGAATACATAATTATTACGAATTTTGTTATCTTTTACTATCGATACATACATTCAGTCTTATTCAACTAATAGAAGCCTGTGTATCTGTAGACACTGTCAAATATTACTGTTGATACATAAACACTAATGTTTTATAAGGTGGTGATGATATTTTTTCAAATTTGAAATAATAAGGAAAATGGTGATTGAAAGACTATATTTAACTCACAAATTAATTATTTTGAGTAAAGAATTTTAAAATTAAAAAAAGAAACCAAAAAAGAAAAGAGAGCACCCGCCGGAGAAATGAATGTCTCCTTCCAAAACTTTAAACTTCCAAAGCAGGGGTGGCGGGGTTGGGGGTGGGGTGCTTTTGCATTTTTTTTAATTGGTCAAATCTATTTTTTGAAAATTATTTGGGCAAAAAATACCACATGTCATCAATTCATTGGCCATTTTTTGTTCTTACTTAAATTCATTATTTAATAATTACTTTGGATACAAATGACAAATGTCGTCATTTAATTTGTTACTTTGCATGTCATTCGCGAGTGTAACACATATTTTGGCTGATTGTAACAAAAAAGTCAAAATGACACAGTAGGACTTGACATAGGGTGTTTAAAATGAACAAAGTCTAGTTGAGGTGTCTAAGTGAAAATTAATGTCAACTTTAGGGGTTATCGATAGATTCATTTCGGACAGCCAACCAACTGAACTATTAGGATTCCCTCGACTCCATATATTTTAATAAGTCCTAAAGATATGTATATTTAAGTGGAAGAGACAGCCCCCTAGTATATTGAAGGGAGAACAAGTGGGAGAATCATGCCTTTTTTGAATGAGTTCTAGGCTTCTAGCCATTTGAATGGATCAAGTTGACTTTTGATTTATGTTTTGAGGCAATCTTTTAGTTTTGTTGTTAGATTTTGGTACTGCTAGAGGATAAGGTATAGCTAATTACTATTAATATTAATCAGGTCAACTGACATTATAATTTTTAATTAATCCAACAAGTGTGTACCTGAAATAAAAAATAAAGATACTCATAAAACAGATCCAATGTGACATTTTATTTGTTTGATGAGTGGGGTAAGGTAAACAAACCTGAAATTTATTTTTTAATATTTTTAAAATTATTTGTTATGATATTAATTTTTTTCCTGATGGTACAACTTTACAATTTTGATATTTTTGTTGATCAAAATAACTTTCATCAAAATGTGTAATTGAAAGTATATTGTAAATACAAATCTAACAAAACCAACAAAATTCAAAGAGATAAAAAATAAACTCAATTGGTTTTGTTTGATTTCAACACTCAAAAAATTAAATTAATTAGTTTGATTTTCTTTATGAAAACACGAAGTTACGAACCATCAACCCCCTAATTACCAACTTGCCATTGATCATCTTTTAATAAAATGGATTAAAGAGATCAATAGGTGTGATTTTAAACTATTTATTATCAATTTCACAACTAAATATTTAATCACAAATGGAGAAATAAATTTTATTTAAATTACTAAATCAACTTGCAAGGCCATAAGTTTATTTGATAACCACAGGAAACAAAATTTAAACTAAAGTTAGGTAGTTCAAGCGTAACAAATTAAATACACCACATCATAAGTTGACGACCAGAATTAATGAATTGATGATCATAGTATAATATTATGAATTCAAACAACTAAATTGAATTTGCAAGTATTAGTATTAGATAATATTGCAATATTTGTGATGACATTGTTATTGTATTATCTTGCAGACTTGTACACATACTATAATGTTATTTAGTGAAAAAGAAATACAAGTTGTATCTATGAAGAGGATTGTTATTTCAAAATGTATATTTTGAAAAGTTTGATATCTGAATAAGAAGTACTTGTAACAATATCGATATAATTAATGTAAACATAACTAATATCAGTATTATTAATACACTATATATATTTCACATTATTCTTAAACAACCTACCAAAACTACCCCTAAATGGCATGGATTTGCTCAGCATTTGACTCTATATAAAAGACAAGTGGAGTGTCTTTATAAGGCCACGTATGTTGTGTAACCCTGACCCATGCCTGGATTTTGTTTTTTCATTAATTAATAGACCTTCCAAATCTCCAAACTTACCAAATGGTACTAATTAAGAAAAGGCAAAAGTACTCATTACCCCCTGAACTTAAAATTTTTTATACGGTATACACCTAAATTAAATTTCATTTTAATTACCTTCGAACTTGTTTATTCCTCTGTCGCGTACACCTTTATTGTCCGATCACTTCAATCGTATCTACACGTGCATGACACCTAGATAAATATTAGTCACCTGGATAAATTTTAGCCATCTAGATAATTAAATGTCAGGTTTGTCACCCAGATTAAAACTTTCGGACTAATCTCTAAACCTCGCACTAAGCTCTAAACCTCTCTCTAAGCTCTAACTTTTGGTAAGAAGTGTAATCGACGGACGACGACAGATTTTAAATTTTTTGGCTCTCTAAGAAGTGTAATCGACGGAGTAAAGGGTAGATTTCGCAAAACTCTTTCTGGATTTGGGTCAGTTGCAGTTCTTAGACGTGAAGGCTTGCTCGATTTCGTGAAGCGTTTGGTAGATTGATCGATTNATTTGCAAGTATTAGTATTAGATAATATTGCAATATTTGTGATGACATTGTTCTTGGATTATCTTGCAGACTTGTACACATACTATAATGTTATTTAGTGAAAAAGAAATACAAGTTGTATCTATGAAGAGGATTGTTATTTCAAAATGTATATTTTGAAAAGTTTGATATCTGAATAAGAAGTACTTGTAACAATATTGATATAATTAATGTAAACATAACTAATATCAGTATTATTAATACACTATATATATTTCACATTATTCTTAAACAACCTACCAAAACTACCCCTAAATGGCATGGATTTGCTCAGCATTTGACTCTATATAAAAGACAAGTGGAGTGTCTTTATAAGGCCACGTATGTTGTGTAACCCTGACCCATGCCTGGATTTTGTTTTTCATTAATTAATAGATCTTCCAAATCTCCAAACTTACCTAATGGTACTAATTAAGAAAAGGCAAAAGTACTCATTACCCCCTGAACTTGAAGTTTTTTATACGGTGTACATCTAAATTAAATTTCGTTTTAATTATCTTTGAACTTGTTTATTCCTCCGTCACGTACACCTTTATTGTTCGATCACTCCAATCGTGTCTACACACGCATGACACCTAGATAAATATTAGTCACTTGGTTAAATTTTAGCCACCTAGATAATTAAATGTCAGGTTTGTCACCTAGATTAAAACTTCCGGACTAATCTCTAAATCTCTCACTAAGCTCTAAACCTCTTTCTAAGCTCTAACTTTTGGTAAGAAGTGTAATCGACGGACGACGACAGATTTCAAAATTTTTGGCTCTCTAAGAAGTGTAATCGACGGACGACGACAGATTTCAAAAATTTTGGCTCTCTAAGAAGTGTAATCGACGGAGTAAAGGGTAGATTTCGCGAAACTCTTTATGGATTTGGGTCAGTTGCAATTCTTAGACGTGAAGGCTTCCTCAATTTCGTGAAGCGTTTGGTAGATTGATCGATTTTCTTTCGATCTTGTCTGAAATTGTTACCAATTAAGTGATTATCCACTCTTATGATGTGTTATTGTTTGTTTCCTTTACTTTTTCATTTATATTTTGCCCTATTTTTCATTTAAGGTTTCGCCGTAATTTGACTAGGGTTTTGCCATAGTTTCCGATTGAGTTTCCGATTAGGGGTTTTATGGTTTTCAACTAGAATTTTCACTTAATGAATGTATTATTATGAAGTCGTCCAGCTTATGCATGCATGAGTATTAGGGTTTTTGGTAATTAGTTCAAAAAATTAGGGCTTTTTAGTAAAATTAAGATTCTAGGGTTTTTATTTCAATATTCTATTTTGGTATTGTTAAATGGTGGGGTATTTTGTAATTTCCTTATGTATATTTGTATGATGTTTGGATGAATGGGATTGGTCTGACCTCTCGCTCAGATGTAAGACTCCCGCCGCTGACAAATGTCCCATGCCACCTTTCGCCAAAGTCCTACAAATGAGTAATATGGCTACTATGTACCAATTATATTTTTGTATTGTTTATAATAATTTTCTTGTATAATTGTATGCTTATGAGTTAAATTTGGTTTTGTTGCTTCTGTTTTGGTGTTGTTGTCTCTGTTTTGCTGTTGTTGTATATTTTTTGGTGTTAGCTTTATGATGTGGCAAAAAATCATTTCCTCACGCGCCTAGTAGAGTGTGTTGTTAATTTCTACGCCAGGTGGACAATAAAGGTGTACGCGACGGAGGAATAAACAAGTTCGGAGGGGGGGATAATTAAAACGAAATTTAGTTTAGATGTATACCGTATAAAAAGCTTCAAGTTCAGGGGGGTAATGAGTACTTTTGCCATTAAGAAAAAGGATAATCACTAATGAAAGAAATAAATTAAAAAACTTGCATCAGCTTCTATGCAATAAGCAATATAATGACATTTATGGGAGGGGAGGGGGGGGGGGGGGATTGGGATAGAATAAAATTTTATATTTGGAACCGAGTTAAATTCTATATAAAATTAATTAAGCCTAACCAAACCAAACAATACCTTCCAATTCAAAAATAACAAAGATGAAATGTATAAGAGAACAACCCTAATCATCACTTAAACACACAAATCATAATATAATTAAGTATACTAATGAAAAGAAGAGGTTCTTTCTTTGCAAATGTCTATATTAATGGTAGTTCAATATAATCAAAGTATTTTAATCATTAGCCCTAAACCAAAAAAAGAATAATGAAACTCAATGAAAAAGTTAATTATTATTATTTTTTGTAGGGGCATAAAGATTAATTAAAAGTGATTCTTTTTCTTGAAGGGATCACTAGTATGAATCTCCAACCTAACATCATCAACCATAGTTGATTTAATGATGCTAATATTGTGGATTATTTAACACTTTATTGATTTCTTTTAATCTCCTGAAGTTGGTAATTATGTTTAGTTAACTTGTATGTCCTATCTATAAACTAGCTACAACCAAGTCATGTTTGATTTATGCTTGAAGCAAAATATTCTCCACCTGATTTATGATTTGGAAAAGATAACAAAAAGAAAAAACATTTCATAAAAAGGGAAAAGAAATGAAGAGAATTGAGTAAGATTTGAATCATCAACAATAAGCAAAATTATCTTCAATCATGCTACTAAAAATTTACACTTATTGCTGTTCGGACGATTTAATGATCAAAAAGACATTTGAATTATTTTTTCGAGCTTCACATTCCTTCAGTTGTTTTCTTTACTTATCATCAACTCTACATATTAAATCACCCATCAATCATCGATTGATCATTTTTCCTACTCGTAAGATGGTGATAGTTCATGTAGGAAAATGAAACATATGATAGTTGGGGTGTGAAATTTGCAAAAAACGATACTTCAAGCATATTTTTGATAGTTTACTCCAAAATAAATAAATTTTTTCTTCATCCTATTTCAAGCTACTGATCTGAAATAATTAGATCTTATTAATTATGGAACGTATCTTATACGGCTTAAATCTAAATTAGTCCACTCCAATGAAATTATCAAACATGTAATAAAAACCAATGAAATTTTTATCCAAACTGAATACTCCTATATGATTTTGAATCCTCAATTATTATTTTCCTAATATTGTATTTTCTTGTATACATGGTGTACCAATTGATTCAGCACCAAATCTTGTGATGTCATTATTTATTTACCATATGACATAAAAGAAAGTTCATTTGAACATATTTTTTAACCATATAGTAAAAGAAAGAAGATCAATCATGCAAACGTTGGCTTAATTTTAATAAGTGGTGGGGCATATATTATAATCTGGTCAGCTAATGCCACTGAGATTTGGTGAAAAACAAAGAAAAAGAAACTTTTGTAACAAAAAAGGCATAACCCAACAACAATATGCCCGGTAATAAATCTTATCTTTTTATCTTTGTTTAGTTAAATAATTCGGTTTTAAATTATGAAAAAGGAATTAACAGGACTCATTTCTCCTTTACTTGACTTTATAAGAGAGGAATTCAAATTAATCGAGAGTTTAATACAAATACCATACATTTGAACAGAAAAAAATGTTTTTTTTTTAATTTAACAAATTAAAAGTGACCAACTCTGAGAAATGTGCATTTGAAACTTTGAATTCAAGCAACCAATAAAGGTCAAACTTTGACCTGGTCAAGCCATGTTATGTTTTGACTAAAAAATTATACACTGGGCACCCTAAGAACAAACAAAATTTAAAAAGAAAAGAAAAACATTCACTCAAAGTGAAAAAAAAATTATGAACCAACTTTTCATTTAGCTTTAGGATATTGTAACAACCAAATCTAAAATTCCAACCTAGGTTGCTTTAGTCAATATATTTAATTTAATTAATATGGAGCAAAAGTAAAATCTACTTCCATGTGAAATTTTGTAGTAGTCTTTTTATTCCATTTTGCATGAAGAAAAAGAAACAAAACAAAATGATTTAGCAATCATGTGTTTCACCTGTTTTGTGAAAACAAAGTATAATTCGGTTTCTTCAATGCCATACCAAATACAGGCCCCCACTCCCCATTTCATGTTAACACTTGTCGTTATGCTAATTTATGGGGAATAAAATCGACGTTTGAACAAACATTGTGGCATTTACGTAATTGTCGTGTTTAGATAATAACTCACACAGTTCAATTGAATATTTATACTTAAACGGTTTGATTTATCGATTTTTAAATCTAGCTAATAAATTATATTGGTTAAAATATCAAATATTGGAGTCGAATCTTGAATCTAGTATTAGGATCGAGTCCCAAGTCTGGGGTGAATTAGAGGTCATGTTGGGTCAGTTCTTGTGCCTGGGTCAATTCTGAGTCTTGTGTTGAGGTCCGATCTAGTGCGGGTGAGGGTCAGGTCTCGTGCCCGGCATGATTCCGAGTCCGATGTTGAGGTTGGATCCATCCAGTGTGTGTGGGGGGGGGGGGGAGGGAGGGGGAGGTTAGGGGTTAGGTCGGGGGTGGGTCTTGGGGCGAGGTTAGTGCTCAACTTTTGGTGAATGTTGAGTTGTGGGTCGAAGTCAAATATTGAGTCGAGGTCAGAGTTAAATTTCAAGTCGAGATTAGAGTTTAACTAGAACTAGCCCAAATCAGTCTATTTTCAAAAATTCTCTAGCTCATACTCATTAAAACCAAAGCAGGCTAAATGAATTTAGGTTACCACTCCTACACCTAATTAATGTAGCAAATTAAGATTGCATTTACTAGGTAAGAACTTAAAATAGATAAGTGAGATACAATCCAAGTGAATTGATTGGTTTGTTCCAGAGCACTTGCATGGCCACTTATAGCAAAACATTTTGACATAAATATATACATGAGATAAAAGTATTTCAACTTTGTTTAATCTAGCTTCGCATTATTAATTTTAAACTTTGGATAAATGGAAAAGATTGTTGCAAGTTGACAATATTAAACTAGCCAATTATGAAGTTTGACATTTTTAATTTTCCCCAAAATTTCAGAGGCTCTAAAGTCCAATCTCCATGGTTGTTCAACCTCTAAACTACTAGTTTTTATTAGTTCAATTGGTTTATGTTTCCTTAATCTATAAATTAATGGTATTTTAATCATTTTTGTACAAACAACTTTATTGTTGTAATTTATTAGGAAAAGAAGTAACCCGTGGTTTTCTAGTTTTCTTTTGGATGTTCGGTACGGAGTTTTTTCTATCAGAGGCGAATTCAGGATTTGAAGATGACAGAGTATTACTAAAGGTGGATATGGGTTAGTCGAAGTAACGATTCTTTACCAGAAAAAAATTGTTGAACAAGTATAAAATCAAGTGTATATATAAATTAAATGAAACATAATACATTAGATGGTATTGACCCTTAGTGTACACTTTGAGATTGCTAGTACAAATCTCACTTGAGATTTTTTTCATATGCCTTTCTTGAAGAAAAAAATTGACCAAAAGAAAATGCAACATCAAGAATCAATATCGGGACACACAAGTTGCAAAAAGTACAACAAACAATGTTGAACAACTACACCAACTCAATTTATTTGTTATAGTGTGCACATTCAATATGATCCTTATTTAGGAATATATTTATTTGATTACATACCAAATACAAAAAATATGTTAAAAAACTTACATTTGAAAAACATCTTCCTTCCGAACATACCCTTGATCTCTCGTGAAAGTGTGAGATTTTGGACTCATCAATAGATGATTATTTTTCATCATTAGAAGAACATTAAAGCCTTACTCTGATTATGTTGTGAGATTGACGGAATCCAATTCATAAACCCGCCCGCCCTTCTGCTGCTAGGTTCGGAAATGGCGCCGAGCAAGGGCGCCGCATGCCCCTTAATGAATCGAATGGTCCTTCGATCTTCATTTGATTCCGACGGTCGACATAGATCTCATGAGACTGGTCCACTATTACTACGAAAAAAGCCAACAATTATTTGACAATCGCTCACTCGTAGATGGATATTTGATATCTATATTAGAGCCTATCAATTATACTCTCTCCATTCCACATTAACTGAATTTTTGGAGCTTTTTTCATTGTTCAAAATAATTGAATTATTCAAAGTTCAAGATAGATGTTTGAAATATTTTCATATTTGCTCTTTCCTTTAATGAAGTTTGATATTTTCTATAAGATTTGCACTACCTACAAAGTTACATTTATGATTTCACAAAAAATAATATTGAAAAATATATTTTAAGTTATGTCAATGTTTTTTCTTAATAAATGTGCATTGCCTCACAAATTTAGTTAATAATACAGTATTTAATTTTGGTATAGTTATAGTGAAGGTATCTGTCTGTACAATATTTTTTAAATTATTGGCTTAAATTGTTTAAAGGAGGTTTTGCGTCTATAAAATCAAATTTATTTTCTTGTTGTTGAATATGCTTGTATCCAATCTTTACGATGATGTTAAATAGAATTGAAAATTATATTCTAAATAATATTCTTTAATAAATACCACTCAAAGGTCAAACATTTTTTTTGTAAGTAATTGCTCATTAAGTAAAACACTTTAAAGTAGGGTTTGGTCATAAATTAAATAAATTTCATTTTATTTGAGGTATATGAAATAAAATTGTGTTTGATTATACTTTATAAAGAATATTATAAATAATGTTTATGTGTGAATTTATTTTTCTAAAAATAAATAAATATAAAATATGATTTATCTATAATATCTAAAAAGTAGCAAAACAATCTAATTTGACTAATTTTCATGAAACAAACGACCAAATCTTCTCTAAACAAAAAGTAATATTATGTAATGAATAGTCGCATAATAGCACTATTCAATTCACAAAATAAAATTAAAACGTCAGTTGGTCAAGCATTTGAATCTCATATACAAGTTACTACCTGTTATTACACTTCGTAACATTTTTAAATATATTATAAAAATCCATTAGATTGAGTTATTTCTATTTAAAAAAATGGAACAAATTTTAGAAAATAAATAAATCAACATTAAAAAGTGAGTTTATAGAGAAACAACATCTACAATTACACACATGCCACTGACATAACCTTAAACCTACTAATGTCAACTCTTTTTTTTCCATCGATATCTGATATCTACTTAGAGTCTAATTAAATTTAGATTCGCGTCAGAAAGTTCCACATTAAAGAGTAAATCGTTTCCTAACAAAGGCAGCTTCAAACTGGAGAGACTCAAATCCAAAACCTCTAATTAAAAATGAAGGAGTACTTCCCACGTCACCACAAATCTTATTGATACTAATGTCAACTCCTTTGGTGAGAAATGTGTATTCTTTGTCTTTGATAACATACAATTTCAGCATTTTCCACTCCAACTTATTTATTTATTTATTAAATGGAGGAATTATTTATTGATATTTTCAACGCCACAATCAAATCAAAATGTCACATATTCTCCCATAAAATATTAAACTTCGTTTTCATTCTCTGTTCAAATTCTATTAAAAAAAGAAGAAGAAAACAAATTCATAGCTAATCATTCTTACATCATTTTTACCCATCTTCATCTTTAAAAATCATATCCAAATTGTTCTTATTAGTTCTGGTCAGTCTTGACCACAAATTTGCTCAAGTGTAATAACGAAAAACAAACTACCTTGCATCAAAACATGTATGAGGAAACAAAAATAAAAATAAAAAATAAAAAAAAAATATATATATATATATAATCCTTTTTCTTCTTTTTATTAGTCCCTTCGTGTTTCTTTCCTTATAAAATTTTGACTCGGGAATAGAAAAGAGGATTATAAGGTGAAAAATTAAACTCTTAATAACAAGATAAAATTTTAGGTAGCTAACCAATTATGTTATTAAGATTTTTTTTCAATTTGTTTGTCTTATTTTACTTATCTATTTAAAAAAATATTTTTAATTTTTTTTTGACAATTCTTTAATTCTTTCTACTTGACATGTTTAAAATCATAAAACAAAAAAGAGCATTTTGGTATATTCTATATTAGTATAAAACCACGGGATTCAAAAAGTCTTTTTACAATTGTCTTTCGTAAACTTCATATCAAATCAAAACTGTGAGTATTTTTTTTAAATAAAAAAATAATGCTCCATGATCAAATTTTAAAATAAAAAATGAAAATAAGAAGGACAAAAAGGTAATTTAGAACAAAGTTGAAAACCCCACTTCCCCTGCCCCCACCAAAATGGCAGTTAATTCAACTCCACATTTTATTTTCTTAATTAAAAGCAAAAGTTCCGTGAAGAGGATTTAATAAAGTCTTTGGTATCCGCTGGGTAGGAATAGGAATGAGTTGAGAGAGAGAGAGAAACAACAAGAAGAAGATAGTTGTACAGAGACCCAAAAATAACAAAGATTTAATTTTTATGGTATGTGTTAATAATAATTTGTTTCTTCTTACTTTAATTTTCCTTTATCAGTTGAAAATTTTCATGATTTTAGAAATTTTTACATTTTTTTTTGTAGAAACCTTGAAGTTAATTAGGGTGTTTTTTTTTAATTTGTGGGTACTAACAGTTTTTGTTTAAAGTATAATGTTAAGCATAATTTTGTATTGTGGAAGATAGTATTAGTCTAAGTGTGACATTTGTTAACTATTTTGGAAATTTCATTGTTTGTCTACTTTTTCTTGTTGATAAGGCAAGAAAAAAAGCTTTTTTGTCATGGTTTCTTACCAGGTATCAAAAATTGAATTTTTCCTCCTTTTGGGGCCATTTTTCAGGTTAGGAATTGTTTTTTCCCCTCATTTTGCCCCTAAGTGGAAATTTATGTGCCTGGGGCGGGGGAGGAGGAGGAGGAGGATTTAATGTATATGTTGGGGTTCGGGAACTCAGTAACTTTTGCGCGGATTCTGTATTTGTATTGAAAAATCTAATAAATGTATAAGAAAAAGGAATTGGGAACACATTAAGAGAGTGTGTGTTGTTGGTTTAGTGGAAGAAAAGGAACCTTTTTGTCTCTTTTTATTTTTTTTAATTTGAGACGAGGGGGAATTCATAAACTTCAAATCCGGGATCCGCCTCGTTGGGGATATAGTTTTTGTGAGATTGTTATGAATGATGAAGATGGTGTTGTAGTTTTGCTTTGTAATGGTGGTTTTCAAGCAGGAAAGTGTTCTCTAGTAAAGTCTCTAGTTTTGGAACTAGGACTGCTTTATGTGGCTTCTTTTTGCAGGAATCTTCTTTTCTTGCTTTGTACTTTTCCTTAAGTACCTCGGGACAACTCTTCATTTTCTTTGTAGTTAAGGAATGCAGAATAGTTTGAATTGATACCCTACTCCTTCTTCAGGTATATTTAATGTGCAAGGTTGTCGGGGATTCAAATCTGTCACTCCAAAAGATTCACATATAGAAAGTAGCCTGTGAAACCTTGCTCTGGTCCAGTAAATGTCTTTTCGCAGTATAGCTCGTGATATCAGGGATAGTATTGGAAGCTTATCTAGGCGGAGTTTTGAGGTTAAGCTGTCCAGTCATAACAGAGGGAAGTCTCAGAGTGCTGTTCATGAGTTGCATGACCATGTTATTGTCATTCAAAGCAGTTGTTGGGCGAGCCTCCCACCAGAGTTACTTCGTGATGTAATTAAAAGATTGGAGGCAAGTGAGAGTACATGGCCTGCTCGTAAACATGTTGTTGCATGTGCAGCTGTTTGCCGCTCATGGAGGGAGATGTGTCAAGAAATTGTTCAGCGTCCGGAGTTCTCTGGAAAGTTGACCTTTCCCATATCTCTTAAGCAGGTGATTGTCTTTTTCCGGTCTTCTTTTTTCTTTCATGGAGCATCTGTTGCCATCATTTCTCTATTGTTTTTATAAGGTTAGAGTGGAAGATGAGAGCTATATCATTGTTGTGATGTTTGTTATCCAATTCTTTCTTGCAGCCTGGGTTTCGGGATGGAACCATCCAATGCTTCATCCGAAGGGACAAATCTAAATTAACTTACCAACTTTTCCTTTGCCTTAGCCCTGGTAAGTTCATCTTATTGGCTTTATGCTGACTGACATGTAGTCTAATTTGCTGTGAGATTAGTGTAGATGTTTGGCTCATCTGTAAGCTTCATAAGTCATCTGATGTCTTTGTTTGTTGCATTAGATCCTTTAGGTTCAAAAAAGGTTTTTTTTTTCTTTCTAAGTTCGATTCATTTCCGAGGGTTGACAGAAGAATCATTTCTCTGCAATTAAATCCTCCACAATTATGCAAAAGTCCCTTGTTCCACAGAGTGGAAAGTGGAATAAAGCAGTTCTTGTTAAGGGGTTGATTTTTAGTGCCTATATGTTTGTCTGCTTAGGAGAACTTCACAGCTAATTGACAGAAAATTCAGATGATAATTCATAAAAAGAATGTCTTTTTCTTTCTTCTTTTGTGGACTGTTGAGCAGGAATTTTTTTATTATGGTTATGTAGGAGTTCCAGATTGTCACTGAACATGCTTTGTCAATGGTGTAAAAGAATCTTTAGTAATGGTTCAGAACCATTTCTGAAGCTTCTTGATATTTACATACCATTTATACAAATATTACCTTGTTTTCATTAAAACCAGGCAGCCTGATGTTTTCTTTTTTCCTTTACTGTTTTCCATCAGCCTTGCTTGTAGAAAATGGCAAGTTTCTTCTTTCTGCAAAGCGTAATCGGAGAACCACGTGTACAGAGTACATCATCTCTATGAATGCAGATAACATATCAAGGTCAAACAGCTCTTACATTGGAAAACTGAGGTAAGCATGCTTTAAGAGAGTTCAAATCTTTACATTTCTTAGCTTTGTCCTCAAAGAACATCGTGATTGTTTAAAGTAACGCTATCACACATGATTCAAATGGCTCAAGAAATGTACAAAGAGCAAACATGAGATGATGAATAGGATCTCCAAGGTTCTATCTGAGGGACGAGAGTTAAATGGAGGGAGGAAACTAGTAAAATCTTCTGCTTGGAATCTGTCCTTTCAGGCTGTATTGAAAGGAAAATCAGGCTTGTAAACTTTCTAATTGACAAAAGAAGTTACAGAAGAAACTAACAAGTCGTCAACTTGGATTCTATCCCTTTTGGTTGTGTAATGAGTCTTTGAATAATATTATGAGCTCATTGATGATTTGAGACTGTTTGCTCTTTTATATGTTTACCCCAAAAAATGCTTATAAAATCATTCTACAATGCTCTGTGGATTCTTATGGTGGGAATTTGACAGGTAATGGATATCACATTTCTCAGTTGTATCTAATATTGATATTGAACCTGTCCTGATGACCTATTTGGTGATATTCCTTAATGTATTTGATTCTTTATGCCTTACTTGTCTTGAAAAAAAGGTGAATAAATTGTTAAGCATATGAAGAATATTATGTGATGAAGTTTGTTAGTACGAATTTAGCTGTGCGCTTGAACTGGAAGTGAGTAATTTAATGGGTCATAGACATAATAATTATGATGCAAGTTTCCGATTCTGACCAATTGTAAAAGCTTCTAAACAGTTTTTATTTCTTCTTTTCAGGTCAAATTTTCTGGGCACGAAGTTCATAATTTATGATACCCAGCCACCATACAACAGTTCTAGTATTCCTCCACCTGGTGGAAGCCGGAGATTCTACTCCAAGAAAGTTTCTCCCAAAGTCCCTACAGGAACCTACAACATTGCACAGGTTAGCTACGAACTGAATGTACTTGGAACCAGGGGGCCTCGCAGGATGAATTGTGTCATGCACTCAATCCCTGTCTCGTCCCTTGAACCCGGGGGCACTGTCCCAGGCCAACCTGAACTTCTCCCTCCGAATCTTGAAGACTCATTTAGGAGCATGTCCTTTTCAAAATCAATTGATGCTTCAACAGAGTTCAACAGCGCTCGGTTTTCAGATATTGGGGGTCCAAGTGAAGTAGATGAAGAAGGTAAGAGTAGTCTTTTGGTTCTTCGAAACAAGGCACCTAGGTGGCATGAACAGCTGCAATGTTGGTGTCTGAATTTCAGAGGGAGGGTAACTGTCGCTTCTGTCAAGAATTTCCAGTTGATTGCTGCTACACAGCGTGCAGCTGGTGCTCCAACACCAGCACAACCGGCTCAGTCATCATCAGATCAAGACAAGATTATCTTGCAGTTTGGTAAGGTTGGCAAAGATATGTTTACAATGGATTATCGATATCCTTTATCTGCCTTTCAGGCTTTCGCCATCTGTTTGAGCAGCTTTGACACAAAGTTGGCATGTGAATAGAAAGGACAAATAGAAGATTTAGTTGATACTAGTCATTGTGTTACTCTTCATCATAATCAAGAAGATGCAGGAAGCTCTTGCACATTTGAAAGTTACTATTCTCTTCTTTCTTTTTTTACCTTCTCTTCGTCCTTCGTCGTTTTATCCTTCATTCATATAGTTTAAGATGCTTCTGTTGTAATTTTCGCTCAACTTGGTGAAAGGAACAATGTATAAACTTTGTACCATGTGTGATTTCTAGTTGTAACATCCATTTGTGTAATCATCCCAGTCCACTTTGTTGTGTTGTTTTATAACTTTGGATTATGCTGACTGGTGATCTTTATGTTGGTGTGGAGGCCATGACAGATATTTTTCCCCTGTCGAATTTCTGTACAGTTTCTAATAAACATTTTGAAATGATATTCTGTGCAAACGTTGCACTTACTTTCGGAGTCTGTTTGATCATGAGATAAAGTTGAGATAAAGTTGAAGTTTTATTTATACATGCAATTTAGACTTTTTATGTTGTATGTTTTGTCTTAAGCATAAAAACACCACTAGTTATAAAATTATTAAAATAGTCGTAATTATTTATACAATCTTACGAAATAAGAAAAAGTTTATAAAATCGCATAATAAATTATCATAAAGTTATTCTAAAAAAGTACAATATTTATTGATTAAATTTTAATTCAATAAAAAAAATTGAATTGAACATANCATGAGATAAAGTTGAGATAAAGTTGAAGTTTTATTTATACATGCAATTTAGACTTTTTATGTTGTATGTTTTGTCTTAAGCATAAAAACACCACTAGTTATAAAATTATTAAAATAGTCGTAATTATTTATACAATCTTATGAAATAAGAAAAAGTTTATAAAATCGCATAATAAATTATCATTAAGTTATTCTAAAAGAGTACAATATTTATTGATTAAATTTTAATTCAATAAAAAAAATTAAATTGAATATAAGTTGTAGTGTACTAGTCTATAATATAATCCTCCCACATAGTACGTACAGTCTTCTCACGTTGAACTTGCATTTCTCGATCATATGACGGAGAAAACCGACCAACATTGTTACTTTGAGTCATTTGTTGGTCAATTTGGTTAGTAAATAAATATGATAAACAATAATGAATTTGGTGAATATAAATGGTAAAGTGTTGATTTGAAATAATAATAAATTTTATGTTGGTGAGAATAATCTTTATATGAGATATAAATGATTTTAAAAGTAATGATATGAATTATAAATTTTATTTACACATGAAGTAAATGGTTAGTAGATATATATGTGGAGTTATTTTTACAAAATATAAACTTGTGAGTCAATTTTTGTATTTTATAAAAATTCTAAATCATGAATTGAAATTTCCGAATCATGTTTTTTGAAGAATTTGATCATGAGATGAAACCAACATGAAATCGTATGTCAAAACACTAATTTCTTTTTATAATTTCATATCACGATATGAAATCACATGTCCAAACGCCTACTTAATATATTAGATGAACATGAAAAATAATGCATATTACAAACTAAGTCACAATTTTTTGGGGTAATATTTCATATACAGTAACTTAACTTTTACTTTATTGTTCTATAATTGTTAAATTATTTTTTATAATGAAAAAAGGCATCTAATTTTGCCTTATTATTGTGTAAAGTCACTATTAAAATACTGTCATTTGACTTTTCTTAATTTTTTGGCCTCAATAATTTTTCTTTTGATGCAACACTAGGGTATGCATATGATTATTTGACGATTGGAAGGAATATGTGTTGTCTGTCCAATTATTTGTCATTTTCAGTTTGGTATGTTTTTGGTTAGAAAATCATGATTTATATTTATGGAGTATAAAACAAAATGAACCCCCTTTTCGTCAAAATTATCTCAATCAAACCAGACAACTTTTTCCTTTCTTTTCTATTTTATCTCACTCAATTTAAAGCTATATAACAAGTGTATAGTAATTGTATAACTATAATATATGCACCTTGGTTATACATTGCACTCGGGCTAAAATTTTATTTTTATACTAATAAAAGATAAAGACTAGAGTTATTTTCTTTTTTTACGAGAAAATTTTGAAAATAGCAAATGTATTAGACATAATAAGGCTCCTATAGTTTCAATAATTGCGCTCCATAGCTATATTTCCGTTTGCTATGGAGACTGCGGTTTGTATATTTCTGTTTGTTTGTATATTTCGATTGCGAATATACAAATAGGGTAAGTATATACAAATTCTATATTTATACATCTAGGAATTCTTCAGAATTCGTTTGTATATTTCGCTTTCCAATATACAAATAGAGTAATTTATTATGAATTTCTCATAAATCGTATACATATAACTAAGTTAAGAATATACAAAACTCTGGATTTATACAATCTGAAACTGCATCATACAAATTCTGGACTTATACAAATCAAGTGAATCATACAAATCAGGCAAATAGTAAGAATGGGGGAAATTGTAGCCGCAAATTATAATTTTTTTAAACTATAGATATAGTATCTAATATAGGTTAAACGTTTGCTGTTCTGCATAATTTTTCCTTTCTTTGATTATTGTGGCCTTCGTTAGAATGTTATATAGGGTAATCCTAAAATAAAAAGCTGTTGTTAGGTTTTGATAGTTAAAGTTTTTATAAAAGACAAATAAACTAATAAAAAAATAGATTTGGGTTAGTTATATGAATTATATTATAACCCATACATTTAAGTCAAACCGATTCGTGCTGATTAATTCAAAATTAAATTTTAGGAGGGTTCAGTTTATTGATTCAAACAGTTTCTCCCACGACAAAAAAAGTAGTTTATTGGTTCAGTTAATTGGAGAGTTTGTCTGGGTTAATTGATTATAAATAACTTATACACATGATATACTGAAAAATATTTTTAATTGTTGAGATAAATAAATATTACGTGTTTAAATAAAAATACGAAGTTTGTGGTTTTTCATTGATGTCACCACAAAGTGTGACTATCTGACTAGAATTGCAGTTTCTAGAGACACGAAAATGGTGATTATTATTTACGTATAGTACAATTTATTATATTGGTGGTGTGAACATATTTTCATATTGATAGCGGAAAAAAAATAATATGAACTACTATAAGGTATTGGGTATTCTTAAGCTTGTTTGGATGGTTGTTACGTATTGTATTATGTTGCTAGTTTAAAATAAAATGTATATCTTGATTGTTATTTAAATTTTATTATATCTCATGTTAAATTCATTGTTAAGTAATGAAGAAAGTCTAGAAGTCTCATTTTGCGTAGCGACCAATTTTTTTGATCGTGTCAGTAGTTCTATCTCGTACCCTATTATCTTATAAGTTTATTTTTCAAATTGTTGATGTGTGACATTATGTAACAATGAAAAACAATACAACATATTAAAATGTTATATTCATTAAAACAATACAGTATGATACAATATGTAACAACTATCCAAATAGAATGAGGTCTTTTCGAGAAAATTGTATCGTCTTTACTCGGAAAGGATAATACCACAATATTACGACTATTTTTGAATACTAGCAGCCTAAAATTTATCCATATTATAAACTGCAGATTAATCAATATGAAGTTGATCACTCACATGTTGGTACCACACATTATTAATTAATTCAGTTAATCTAACGGAATTATTATTCTCTATGGCATGATTCTCATTTGAAGATATGTTTGGTCTAATAATGACCCTTTTCGGTTGACTTTTCTCAAACAAGAAATTAGTTTAACAAATCAACCCTATAGTACTATTATTATTTTAATAAAATGAATTACAATATCAAAAAGGGTTGTAATGAAACACAACAATGTAGAGTCAAATACAAAGTGTGACGTAGCAAGTCGTGTTGTACACTAACTACTACTATGAAAATGAAAGAAAAACTTTCCTTTATGACATGGGAAAAATTATTGTTTAAGGTGCTATTTATTATTTCTTAAATCTCCTCTCTAATTGAGTTTGTTTAATATGTGCACACAAGAATATTTCTATCACATAGTGGCAGCTCAAGCTAATTAGTAATCTAAAGTCAAAAATAAATTGGAGGCCTAACTTTTAATTATTTTTTATTTTTTATTTATAAGATGCAAAGTTATTTCTTTCGTTTTTTTATTAAAAAAAAACTTTATTTTTTCTATGGCCTTAAACTAATATATATACCAAAATATTTTTTAATTTATGATCTTAAACAATCATGTGAAAGTTAAATTTAAAAATTGACAAAAAAGAAAAAAAATATTCTTTAATGTTTTTAAACAAACTAAAAAAAGACAAATAAATTAAAAGATATAATATTTTTTTGTTAATAAAGACTTTTAATAATTTTGTTACTAATTANTTTTTATAAGATGCAAAGTTATTTTTTTTGTTTTTTTTATAAAAAAGAACTTTATTTTTTCTATGGTCTTAAACTAATATATATATACCAAAATATTTTTTAATGTTATGGTCTTAAACAATCATGTGAAAGTTAAATTTAAAAATTGACAAAAAAGAAAAAAAATATTCTTTAATGTTTTTAAACAAACTAAAAAAAGACAAATAAATTAAAAAATATAATATTTTTTTGTTAATAAAGACTTATAATAATTTTTTTATTAATTAAAAAATTGGACATTTCAAATTTGGGGTCTAAGGCGGATGCCTCATTTTTAAAAGCATTGAGTCTCCCCTGTTCACATACAACTCTTAAATAATTTCAACACTAATACTAGTATAATTAGCTTAAACAATTGAAGATTTGTTAGGGTGACACCTACTCACCATCTATATATTTGACCTTTCGACTCTTAAATAATTTCAACACTAATACTAGTATAATTAGCTTAAACAATTGAAGATTTGTTTGGGTGACACCTACTCACCATCTATATATTTGACCTTTCGAAAGTTGTTTAAGGCATAGTCATTTAATTTCCTTAAACTACATGAAAAAATTTCGTCTTTTCCCAAATCTTATTTTAGTTTTTTGTTCATTATGTTTAGGTTTTGGCATTTTTCTTGGGGGGCATAGACTTCTAGTTACTGGCTCAAACTTAGTAGCCTAATTAAGTGAAACTAAAATATTTTGTATTGGAAAATCTACTTAATTATGTAAAACTAATTTATTTGGAGCTCAATAAACTATTATTTTTAGAATACAAAACTCATAATCTTGCACTTTAAACTTGGAACTCTTGTGAAACAAACATTAATAAGTCAACCAAAAAGCATAGAGATTTGGTTGGTTAGTATTTTTGGTTTCTAATTATTCGGTGTTCAATATCTTAATTGGAATCTGATTAAATTTAGATTTGCACGATAAAGTCTCATATCGGAGAATAAAATGCTTCCTAACAAAGCGACTTTGTATATTCAACAAGTCTCAAACCCGAGACCTCTAATTAAAAATAAAAGAGTACTTATCAAAAGGAATTATCTTTACATTTTAGCAAAAAGACCAATCATAAATACATGAAGGTGAAATATATTTAAAAAAAAGTAGCTAGCTAGCTTTCAGTGATCACTTAATCTCTACAAAAGGACCCACTAATAACTGATAATGAAGTTTTACAACATGTATAAACAGACTTTAGATAAATTAATTAATACTTCCTGGCCTCTAAATTTTTAGTCCAAAAAGCCATTGATGAAGAATATTGACAGATATCTGAGAAGTGAGCACTTTATCCTTTAAGCATTTTGACTGAATTTCTAACCTGCAACACCAAAAGATTAGAACTTTTAATTTCATGACGTTGATATATAAACATACTACTTTTTCCATTTTATTTTATATTATACTATTTAATTTGATTGTGCACGGAGTTAAAAGAAAAAAAGAAAGATTTTGAACACAACCAAGAGTAAAATTACGTGCTCTTAGAATTTGTTATCTTAAAAAAACAATAATTGCATTTTAATGGCTATAAAAGCATGTCATTACGGGTAAAATATACAAAATAATAAGTATAAACTATGTACTTGTATATATGTATATGTATCAATATTGTACCTGTATCGAACACCCAGACCCAGAGTAGTAATCCAAATAACATTGCTTTAGTTCCCAAATAACTTTCTCCCTTCCTTGACAAACCAAGAATATGCTAAATGTTTTGCCTAACATGTTTATATAGAGATAAAATACCTAGACTAGCTCTTAAATAATTTAATATCATATGCTGAGATCATCATCCTCTTGACCACTTACCTAGAATATTACATTTTGCTCAAATATTAAGTGGAAGTTCTATTGCAAACAATCTCTTTACTCTTATAAAATAGGGGTAAGAATCATCCTTAGGTAAAGATAAATTCGGTGTACACTCAGTTTTCTTCAGACTCCACCTTGTGGGCTTATATTGAATATGTTGTTGTTGCTCAAATATTAATAAATGTTGCAAAAATTAGAATTATGTAAAAAAGAAAAAAATCAAAATTGTATGAGGATATCTCATTCCGCCCACACTAATGTTGGACTACTAACATCAGGGGCGAAGCTAGTAAGAGCTCAGGGAATTCATTCGGCTTCATTTGCTGAAAAATTACATTGTTTATATATAGTAAAAATATTTTATATATACATAGTAGATATTATTGAATTCCTTCAACTTCATATTTTAAAACTCTTTAATAAAAATTTTAGTTCCGCCACGAACTAACACCCTCATACTTTTAAGGGTCCAGCATCGGAAAAAACAAGAATTGAGTGGATATTGAAAACTTTTCTCTCAAGTGCTAGAGACGGAAAGGAATCTAGAAAAGTAAAGATAAATCAAATTAAATACGTACGTAATAGCAACGAATTAACTACATAAATTAAATAATGTGGCAATCACTTTCCTAACAGCAAATATCTATCAAAACATTTTTAATTCTGGTTAGTAATACCTAAACATTTAACTCCCATCCGATTTGCTAAATCACTAATTGGGACATGATTTTATATATATATATATATATATATATATATTTACTACAAATTATACATTTATACCTAAATTTTTATTATTATTAGAGCCAGCAATGTTCTCCTAACAAATTATCCTTAATTGACCTAGAAGTTATTTAGAGTATCTAAAAGAAATTAGCCCCAACACCATTCCTCGGAGAAAAAAAAAGTCAAATAGTAATTAAACTTCATAAGTAATATAATTTGATTACTTTTTGTTATATTTAATTTAGAATTAAATTAATGTGAATATGTGATCACGTTCATTTTATGAGAAGTAGTCAACCTCCCCAAATATGAGTGTCGTTAAGGCCAAAATTAGCTTTAATTTGGAGATATTAATGTTAACAATCCACATATGTATGTGACCATACTAGTTTCACAAATGCAGGTCCAATTATTTGTATAAATTTTAATAACAGATATTTTCAGATTATAAATAAGTTTCAGACTATAAATAATAATAAACTCATATATTAGATTTAGCTTTTAGATTTCAATATTGAATATATGAAATGTTTGCGTTCTTTATTGTATTTTCATTATATTTAATTAGCCGATTAAAGTCTTAATAAATCATTACTTAAGAGATTGTCAACGAGATTTATTGGGTACCCATTCTATATATATATATATATATATATATATATAAAAGTAGGCATGGGACAATATTTACGGCCACGAAACTATATGTAATACTTTCACTCGACTAATTAATTGGGAGAATTAATATTCTAGGTCACTTACCATTTTATTTTAGTTTATGTTCTTTTCACGAGGAATTTTCTTTTTTATATATACGAATATTTATTTTTACATTTACATAAGAGATCTGAAAATGTTATTTTCTTTTATTCAATTTGTAACAAGGCAACAAATTAATCTTATTTCCTCAATTAGGTATACAATATACACTAATAGAATCCTCTGAATCAATTAGTTGTTTGGCACTAGCACTTTACAAATTTGTTTTTAGTTTTATGATTTTTCTTTAAAAAAAATTAGAAAATCTAAAAATAAACACACAAGATCTGAAAAATGTCATTTTCTCCGAGACCATTTTTTCATCCTTCTTGCGGCTCAAGTCGGCTAGTTTTGTAGCACCTTTTAAACTAAATATTACTAATTAATATTAATATTACAATGAAATATTTATATGATCATTACTTTTTAAGAGACGTGCAAAATCTTAGTGAACGAGAATAATACTTCATAGGACAAATTATAGGCATAATCAATGGATTCCAATTTTATTTTTTTTTTGTAGGTAAAAAATGGATTCCAATTCTAAACCACGCCAACTACATACATCTTTAATTTAAGTTTAGTTTAATGTCTTAACAGATAAAAAATTGACAACACATCTTCTCAAAAGATTAGTTAGAGTAGTAGCAAAGCTGCATTTTAGAGTTGGAATAATTACTTCTTGCTATTAGCATTCTTGTTTTTAGTGTATAAAGCTACACCTTCTTAGTTAATTTTCGAGGATGATAAGGTTGTAGTGTGGAACAATTTTTAATATTTTTTTTTTACTAAGTACTCTTTTCATTATTTTTACTAATTCAATATTAATTCGACGCACTCATTAGATGATAATAATAAATAAAATGATAATTTTATTATATCAATTTTTAAATATAATATTTTGAGAAATATGACTATAGTTAGGATCATGCTCCCCTCTATTATCCTCCCCTTCATTATCCCTTCCCTCTATTTCGTCAAGTGCACCCTCAGATAAGAGACACGTGTCTTATTTAAAGTTTAAAGGTCAAGATTATATTATATTAACAAATATCATAATCATAGTTAAGTCAACTATTTCTAGAAAACTACTCTCTAAATTTGGTAAAAAATTACAATATATTCCCTACAAAATTTGATATTTATTAATATCATTAATTTTATCTTATTTTTTATATTTAATAATAAGGATAAGTAGGAATTAATGTGATAAATTGTGTCTTTTTATTTATTTTTTCTAATACTTCTAGTTTTTTTTTCTAGGTACTTTTTGTGCATGCACTAGAACCCCACTTTCTAATTTTCTACTCTTTTTTTACTATAGGCTGAATTAAAAAGAAATAAGGTGATAAAAGCTGACATTATGGGAATATTCACAAACAAATACTATTACGCACGTGAAGATCACTTTAAGGCAGTTTTGGTTCAAGGAATTAGGTGGGTTATGTTACTATAAATTTTGAGATTAAGTTTATGAAGAAATAATTTATTTATTTTATCTCATATAAGTTAATGTTTTAATCGAAGGATATCGCCCATTACAAGTGGCGGATTTAGTTCGTAAAATTAGATATTTTATGTNAATTTTATTATATCAATTTTTAAATATAATATTTTGAGAAATATGACTATAGTTAGGATCATGCTCCCCTCTATTATCCTCCCCTCCATTATTTCTTCTCTCCATTTGCCTCTCTACCTCGCACGAGGTAGTGGCAAGGTCTGCGTACACTCTACCCTCCCCAGACCCCACCTAGTGGGATTTCACTGGGTATGTTGTTGTTGTTGTTGTTATTTCGTCAAGTGCACCCTCAGATAAGAGACACGTGTCGTATTTAAAATTTAAAGGTCAAGATTATATTATATTAACAAATATCATAATCATAGTTAAGTCAATTAATTCTAGAAAACTACTCTCTAAATTTGATAAAAAATTACAATAAATTCCCTACAAAATTTGATATTTATTAATATCATTAATTTCATCTTATTTTTTATATTTAATAATAAGGATAAGTAGGAATTAATGTGATAAATTGTGTCTTTTTATTTATTTTTTCTAATACTTCTAGTTTTTTTTTTTCTAGGTATTTTTTGTGCATGCACTAGAACCCCACTTTCTAATTTTCTACTCTTTTTTTTCTATAGGCTGAATTAAAAAGAAATAAGGTGATAAAAGCTGACATTATGGGAATATTCATAAACTAATACTATTACGCACGTGAAGATCACTTTAAGGCAGTTTTGGTTCAAGGAATTAGGTGGGTTATGTTAATATAAATTTTGAGATTAAGTTTATGAAGAAATAATTTATTTATTTTATCTCATATAAGTTAATGTTTTAATCGAAGGATATCGCCCATTACAAGTGGCGGATTTAGTTCGTAAAATTAGATATTTTATGTATATATTTTTTTAAAATTTGTATAATATTATATTTTGACACCCCTAATATAAGAAGTCTAACCGATCCACATGGTTAAATGTTGAGCTTTTGACCTTGAGGAATAAGGATCAATTTCCACTTAATACATTTTTTTTGGTGCACTCATGTTCGGATCAATTCTCACTTAATACATTTTTCTTGATGCACCCATATTCGAAAAATTCTAAATTCGCCTCTAATTACAAGGGAGTTTGTTGTATTAAGTAGGATATGACCGTTACTACTTTCATTCCCAAAATTTGGTATTATTGCTATTGGGAGATTTTTTAAAACCAGGGTTATAAAAGGCATTTTTGAGGTGTATAGTAAAAACTATAGTGGATTGATTTGTGGAGGTGTAAGTCCGATCAATTGAGCATACGTTGGAAAAACTATTTAATTATACACGGGCGGCTTTATGCTTTATAAAATAAGGCTTATGCCAATTTAGGGGCCCCAAATTTTTATTAAGAATAAATTATGTGTTAAAAAATTTATAGAAAAAATTGATTATTTATGAGTAAAAGTATAATATTTTAAAAATGTATTATTTTACCCACTTGAACATCCTTTGTACTTCGTTAAAAATAAGAATTAATAGTGAAAAGTGTTGAGCAAAGTGCATTACAATTTTTTTTTATTTGTTTTTAAATTTTAGTTTCAAGCATTACGTCAAGCATATTAAAATGGGGTATACCAAGTCATCAACTTATTCAGATTTTATGGTTCTAACTCTATCTTTATTCAATATTTGTCAACTTATTACTTATAGAAATAAAATTTGAATAAATATGTGTACGAAGTTTGTTTATATTTTAGGCCTCGAATTGAAATTTCGCTTTAGGGCCCGAATTATGTTGAACCGCCCCTGATTATACAAATATTTCTATCATATTTATAAATTCTCCTTATAGTTTGAAAACATATTGTCTCACTAATTAATGATTTAATATCAAATTTCAAGTCATATACACCATGGTATATGTAATTTTTTACTATCAAATACACTCTAAAATACATATATATAGAGAGAGAAAGGGAAGCAAAAAAGGGAGAGAGGTAAACGAAAGATGGGAAAGACGAGCAAGATAGGAGGGAGGCGAGAAAGAGTATATATATATCTCAGACATATGTGAATCACACTAAATACATGTGTGTGGGATACCGGGTACATTCTATATACATCAGAGAGATCAAGTGAGCGAGATAGGAGAGAGACAAGTGATAAAGTCAAATACATGCGAATTCACTTAGATACAATGTATTTAAAACAAATTACACCTGATTTTGATCTCATATCTGAGATACATGTTGAACGTGCTTGATATATATATTGGGGCACCGAAATATGGTATGAAAATAATTTTGAAAACTCACACGAAGACACGTAATTAAATTTAAACTAATGAAATTTGTGTTGTTTAGCCTTATTTTTGTTCTAAATAATTAATGAATATTCATATTAAAAATATCTAATCTCTAGAAAAATTATTTAACCTTATATTAAATGAGAATACCAGAACTTTAGCAAAATTTAGTGGAATCCTTATCATTCCTAAATTTAAGCCTTGTCGATGACCACACAAGTCTCTAACTCCACGATCAGTTTTATCCTAACAAATTTCTAAATGCCTTAAATTTAGCCTGAACAAATTGACTACATTTCTAATATACTTTATAAATAATGCATACATAATATTTCAAATAATAATGCACTCATCGTATATTAAAATTTTAACATTGATGTACTATTGTGTAATGAGATATTGATAGACTAGCATAATAAGGACAAATTACATATTTAATCGATCGACTAAAAATAATTACATTCATTAGTCGAGTTTGGAGCTTAAAGGGCAAAAAAATTTGACAAAAATTCGAAAAGGGCACATTAAATTTTTTTCTAACCAAAAGGGAAAAATCGCTACTAACGTAGCGATTTTGATTTGACGCTATTAACAAATTAAAATCGCTGCCCTATCAACGATTTTGTCCAACTTTTTTTTTTTCAGAAAAAAAAATCGCAAAAACGCTGCACGGGCAGCGATTTTCTGAAAAAAAATAATAAAATTGGACAAAATCACTGATAGGACAACGATTTGATTTGTTAACGGCGTCAAAACAAAATTGCTATGTCAGTAGCAATTTTGCCCTTTTGGTTTAAAAAAAAAATTTGATGTGCCCTTTTGAAATTTTTGTCAATTTTTTTTACCTTTTTCCGGACTCTTCATTAGTCAAATACACATAAAAAAAAAGGCCAAATAAATATACACCGTTAAATAAAAAACTGATGTCTATTTATGTCAAATTTTATATAATTATATGGTAACTTGTCTACTGGAGTATATTAATAATATATTTATAATAATATAGATTTGAATATATATAATACAATTATTTATACATAGTAATGGTATATCAAATACTAACAACAAATAAACTTGGGAAGTTAGTTAGTTGAGAGAGTGTGAGATTATTTTGAATTTAAAAGATTATATTTTGATTGGCATAATCCCTACTTTGAAGTTGGAAATATTTTAGGATTATGAAATTTTCTAAAAAAAACAATAAATTATTTTAAATTAATTTTAAAGAGTTGTATTATTGGTATATAAATTCCTCAATTCAAATCACTTGTTCGATGGCAGCCCAATAAGTACGAAACAGGGCTTAAAGCCCATTAATAGCCTCTATATAACAGAGAGTCGGAACCATGTGAAACCCTAATTTTACTTTCTCCTCCTCATAATCGGCAGTTAACGCCGCCGGGAGAATACTTTTGTAATTTTATGATTTTATTTTTCTATTTGTGTTTGATTTGATTTTCGTTTTCTGCTTTGTTAATTTCAATGATGTTCTTATATTTTGCCCAATGATGGAAAATCTATATTTATTGAGCGGCTGTGATGGTTATAGATTCATCAGTTGACTTTTTGCATCACCTGAATATCAGCGGTATCCGCCATTCTTTCTCCCTTTCCCTGTCTCCCTCAACATTACACTTTTGCCGCTGATGTTTATGGTGATGTATGAAAGGCTTCTGATGAGTTCCATCACGATTAGCTGTCTGTGATTTGAAGCTATGAGATCTGAGGGCTTTACAGTTTTTTTTCTCTCACATATTCGGTACAGAAATAATCCCTTTTGTGGGTATAACTTGATAAATTTGCTTAACTACTAATTATGCAAGTGCTTGATTTTTGTATAATTAACGTGATGTGAAGAATAGAATTTTCACTTGCATAATTAACATGATTTGAAGAATAAAGAATTTTAAAAATTGGTAGGATACAGTGTTTGTAATGCGGTTGTGAGTTTTTTTAGTTGATTTTAAAGGTCAAACAATTCATATATAGTTATTAATGTAATGCACAAATGATGAAAATGTTGTTCAATAATTTTCCTCTAAAATTTCGTATTTTTTTAATGATAATCTTGTTATTTGACTGTTATTTGGATTGAGCCATAACGATTGTTCCATAGATAATAGCAATAAAACAAGTACTTGTTAACCGAAATTATTTTTCGTCATCCTTTCAACAGTGGAGTTATTTCCAAAATCATAAATTGATTTGTATAGTAGGGTTACACTGGACACGTAAAATAACTGAGAGTCTAAGATAACCAGGAAAAAAGTCTTTATCTTTATATATTGAATGGTATTAATAAAAAAAATTATAAACCTATGGATTATCTCAACTCATTATGAAAAAATAATTAAGATCAAATATTAAAAATATGCTTCAATTGTAAAAAACCTAAATTAGCAGTAATAATATTACTTCAATGACCATGGATTTATGACAGATTTGAAACTCATAAAATTCACGGCTTCATCCTAATTCGATTTTGCTACTCACTTGTTTTACATTTTTCCAATCACTAATGTAGAATAAAAACACGTACCAGTAATGCAATTATTAAACTATTGAAAGACAAATTAATTTTTGCATAATATTCTCAAAATTAATAGGAGTAATCAGAGTATAAAAAAAATTAATTCTTGCATGATATTCTCTTATATAATTAATAATAGGAGTAATCAGAGTATAAAAAATTTCTGCAATATTAACACAAAACTAAGATCCTATTTGGCATTGCTATTAAAAACGATTTATTTTTATAAGCACTTTCTTAAAGTAGTTTTTCAAAAAAACTGCAAGAAAAAGTAATTTGTGTTTGATTAATTTATTTGAAAAATGTTTTCATAAACAAATTGTGTTTGACTGATCTTTTTCAAAAAATGTTTTTAAGAGTCAAATTACGAAAAATGATAGCTATTAATGTACTTTTAATATTAAAATTTATTTTATAGAGAAAAAATATTAAATATCTATTTTAAATAAGTTAATTAAACTTTTTTTTAATTAAATTAAAATGTATATATTTAAACTTTCAACCAATATTATATGGTATATATACCCCTTCTTTTTTGGGAGGATTTAAATTTTTAATTTTTTTTTCTTTTTTTCACATCTTACAAAAATATTGTTATTATCTTCTTTTTTTTCTAATTCTGCAAAATTATACGTAAAATAATATGTAAAATATAAAACAATAATATATAAACGTAAAATAAAATATGAAATTTATTACATAAAAATAAAAAATAAAATTCTTAGACGAAATTTAACCAAACTTATTAGATATGCTAATTAATCAATAATAGCTATATTGGTAAATATATTATATTAAAGTGATATTTTAATCTTGACAAAAATAATTTTTTGTTTCGTATCTTTTTTTTTAAGAACAAAAATTTTCAGATTCTTTCAACAATAAAAGAAAATTTGTTTCTGTTTCTATTTAAAAACACTTTTATTAATTTCTCTAATACATTATTTTTTCAATAAAAATACTTTTTTTTTATATATATAAAAAAAAAAGTGTTTCTGCCTCGAATAGCATTCTGAAACCAAACTGAAACTACCCCTTAGGTTTGTTTATTGGTGTTTGGGGTCAGAAGCTCTTAGCGTTTTCGCTTCAACAAAAGTTGAACTCTTAACAGCAAGTTTTGAAGTAATGTCGGAGTTGAAGGCAAAGTGTTTGAAGAAAGCAGTGGTTCCTTCCACTCTAATACAGCATCCATCCCCTGCCAATCTTCAGTCTACTCGTCTTGCCATTCATGTCCGTTAATTCCCTTTTCTCAAAATTCAGTTTTTTTTTGTATACCCAATTCAATTTAACTGTTTCTCTTTCTTCTGCAGATGAATGATGATAATGATTCTTCTTGTTGGGTTTACATTGCTTCTGGTTGCCGCATTTATAAAGTTCTTGTAAGTCCTTTCCAAAATGCCTTTGTACATTTATAATTGACTGTTCATATATACTAAGTTGTGTTCAAAAATCAAAACTTGGTATATAAAGATGTATTATTATTATGATTCACTCTAGTCCTTTTGCTTTGTCTGTTGAATTCCACTAAGCTTAATTGAGTTGCAATTATTCTAAGTGATTGTGATTTCATCACTTGCATGTCTGAGATAATCCTACAAACCTATTTGCGCTTCTTGTTCGGGAGGTAAATTACAAGCTATAGGCCCAATGGAGGATTCAGAATTTTCACCAAGGGGTTTGAAAAATGAAAATATAGTGCTGATTTGAATTTTGAATTGCAAAGGTTGAATTTTGAAACTCCTTAAACCACTAAGCCAACCTCTAGTCTTGTGTGCAGGGGATTCGAAGTCTATATATACACTAAAAAAAAGAACTTTATATACATAGTGTAATTTTTTGTAAAGGGTAGTCGGATGAACACCCTGCCCCCTCCTAGATCCGCCCTTGGCTATAACGAGACAGAGAGATAGATTGAGGATTGAGGGGAGGAGCTGAATAAGTTGCTTTGTTATGTTGGAGATTGTTATCATGTAGTTATACCACTTTGTTCCTTGTACTTGTCTGGTCTATATATGATGATGAGTTCATATTGACTTCACAAACATGCTTGAAGGCTATTAGCTGCATAAACCTTACTAAATGTGTTGATAAACATGTTGGATTAAGAAGCAACGGATGTTCAATTTGTTTTCATTTTCACTGTACAGATTCCAATGGAAAATTCACTGCTCAATCTAGGAAAGGAGGACCTTCTAATTCCTGAACAATGTGAGGTACACTTGCCATTTCTTCTATCATGATGAAAGTTGTTAATTGTGAAGTAGCTTACTAGTATTGTTAATTTGAAGGTTCTAGAGGCTTCAGTGGTCAATCACTGCCCACATCGATCAGAAATCCAAAGTATAATGCTAGCTGAAACTGAAAGTAAGATATGGAGATATTTACCTTTTGAATTTTGGTGGCCCTTCACAATATTCTTAAAAGCTTGTTGTTATTATTCTCTTATTCTGAAATTATCTTCTTAAGTAATAAACTGAAAAGCTTGCGGCCCTGTATATTTGAAGGGCTTCCTACCACTTCTTCTTTAAGAACTTGCTGCTATTGTTCCTACTAATTTCACTAGTTTTTGGCTGCACGGTGCTTATTGCTACTACTGTCCATTAGTTTACAAATAATTTCTATTATGTATTTGAAGCAGCTACTCTTTACCTTTCAACAGCTTAATGATCTGTCTAGTTCTCTACAGGCCCTGATTGCTCAATTCTGGGAAGCGTGGATTCTTATGGTCACCTTATTGTCTCTAGATTGGATGCCAGTGGCGACGGTATCTCTCCTATTTATTTTTCATTACTTAGCTGAACGGTGATGGATTCTGTTAAAAATTAGCAGAATCTTGGAGTTGAAATTTTGGTTTACCTCCTGTTAAACCTATTTTTATGTCCATTGATATAGGCGTAAGACTGCTGTTAGTTAATAACTAAATTTATCAACCATGGGGTCTGATGTGCTCACTTAATAGTTTGGTTTTGCTACTTATAATTTCACTAAAGAATCTTCAGTAAAGATGCTATATTTGGATTACTATTACCTGGCATATAAGTGAAATAGTGTACCAACTTGATTTGAGAAATTTATGATCTTGCTAATTTGAATAGATCTAAGAGAAATTGTTATTGACATGGACCACCCAAGACTTTTACTGATGAGTTATTCCCACATTTACTCTAGCATGATATTTGGGTTACAGCTTGATGAATTCCTCATATTCTAGATGTCAACGGGCTTACATATTCTGTCTCTCCTCGAGATTGCGGTGTTGGAGAAGGTAGCTGGGCAGGCCTGTGCTTCAATCCCACTCAACGATCCATGGTATTTCATCTCATATGTCTCCTAGGTTGGAGTCTGTAATCATTAATGTTGATGCTTCACATCTGTAGCTTCTTCCTGTTCACTTCAAATTTGTAGGAGAACCACAAATTAACAAATAATTAATGGGCACTTTGAAGCAAGTTGATCCTAGAAAACTAATCTCGTAACTCACTTAGATCAATCAGTTCAAGCATTGTATTGTGCCCGTGGGTGCAAAATAGAGGCAGTTGGTGTGGAGGGGAAGCCTTGTCCTTGTCAGCTGACTAATTTGCAATCCATTTCTTGTTGTGTATTTACCATTGTGCTTCAATGTAGCTTGTGTCCTTTGCCTGAGATTTTTCCAGATAGACTACTCTGCCTTTTTTAACCTCTACCATATACTGAGAAATTTGAAATGTTGGCATTGACTAGCATCCGAATATCCTCATCTCTGAATGTAGCATTGCCTGTTTTTTTTTGCTCCATGTGAACTGGCTTACTAAGCTACACAACTTGTTGGTCAATGTACCTGATTAAAACAGTGGGTTATTCTTGGTGTTATATTGGCTATTCAAATGAACTTTAAAGCACCTTCTTTTTTTCCTGAAACTTGTGAGTTGTGACAGTAACTGTAAGCAGTTTTAAGTTGATGATTTGAACCTTGGAAGGAAAATGAGACGGTTGATTTTGTTCTTCTGCACAATCATTTCCTGTTTTTTTTTTCTTTTTCTTTTTGACATCCTCTGTGCATGTGTGTGTCTTGGAAAGAGCAAGTGTTTCATTTGTGGCATATTTCTTGCCTTCTGCCTGAATTTCAGTATTTTCTGGCCTTTTACCTCAGGCAGCTGTGGCTCACAGTTTCTCTAAAACCATTGATGTCTATGACCAAGATATTCATGTCCGTACATTACGTCCGTAAGTGCTTATCTTTGCTTCGGAGACAGTAGATCATTTACAGTATAATCTCAAACTTTTCATTCTATTTTTGCTACTATGCTTTCCATTTTTGAGATATTGTTAATATGTACAGCAGCACGTCCCAAAAATCATACATCAAGCATTCATATATCCTTTCTAGATAGCCCGGACTGTTTTATTCTCACTTGGAGGCATTGCTAGACTACTACTACCATGGAAGCTTTTCTGCTACCTTGGGCCTTTTAAGCAATGTTGTTAATAAAAAAGAAAACTAGTAAACTATTGCCTGATGCTGATTTAAGTACTCGTGACAGATATAAACAAATCTGAATAGTGGTTCTGCAAACCTTGTTTTTGTGGATTAATTACTGTTTCCATAAAGACAATTTGACTGTTCTATATTTCTAGAGCTCTTATATGCATGACTTGAGTCCTAAGTATGCATCTTTCTCTTTGTGTGTAGGGATTTGTGTTGGCATGTCTTTAGATCTTAATATATCAACCAAAGAGCGAAAGAAATCAAAAGAAAATGCATGGCAATAGTTACCATGATGGTTTGAGAGGTGGCTCTGGTCAGCCTCCTATTATGTTTTTATATCACGTGTAGAAAAAGTTACACAAAAATATCTAACAAACAATTTAAGAATTGGTTGTGCCTGGTTTTATGAAAGATTATGATTGACATTTATCTTGGAAAAGGAGGTGGGGAGTGGGCGGTTCAATAATCAAGGATTCAATCATAAGCCTTTTATTGTTGAAAACCATCTCTTTGTCGCTCTGGTGTTATTGAAAGCCAATGCTTTAGTGTTAGAGGAAGAGAACATTCAAAATGCTGAGGCACTACTGAAACTGTAAGATCTAGCCAGGTTGGAAGAAATAACTTGCAGCAGAAGTTTTGGTGCATATGGATCCCACAAAGGTGATAGGAACATATGGATTATTGATTGATGAAGGATTGGCTGAAGATCAGGAAGCCATAAAAGAAGAGATATGAAGTACTACGTCAATCTATATAAGGAACCTGTCAAATAGAGACTCTCCTTTGGACAGAAGATATCCCCAAAATTTACGAGGAAGAAGAGGATCGGTTCCGAAGATTTTCTAGTGAATAGTCGGAGGACAAAGCAATCAAAATGCAAAGGTAGTTAAGCCCCTAGCCCTAATGGTCTCACAATGTCATTCGACCATAATTGGTAGCCCATAATTAAGGGAGGCCTTCTGCATGCAATCCACAAATGTAAAAAATTGAGAAAAGCTTCATCTTTCGTACATTGGTGTGATACCTAAGAATAATGAGGTTGAAAAACTTGAGGACCTTAACAGTACTAATTCTCAAAAAAAAAAAAAAAAATTAAAAAAAGAAGAGGATTTTAAGCCTGTCAACCTAGTGGGGAGCTTACTCAATTCATCATTAAGTTGCTTACAAAATCTCAAAAATGTTATGAAGAGGCTCATGGCTGATACACAAACAACATTCATAAAAAGGGAGTCTATAGATTGTATACATTACTGCCCGAATCACAAATGAATGCTTAGAGAGAAGGAGGCAAGTAAAGCTGGGGTAATCTATAGAAAAAGGTTTCTATCATGTTAATTGGAGTTTTCTGTTCTGATAAGAGAAATGGTACTCACTGAAATGGATAAACTGCATCAGTTAGTGCATTTCTTTGTTATAATGATAGTGGATGATATTAATTTGATGCTAAAGAAAGCCATGCACTTAACATTGATCTGTCACTTTTACATTGAGAGAGGAAGTGTCAGTTCTTTGGCCATCTCTCACCTTACCTTATATATGCTGATGACATTCTCATAATATGTGATACAGATAATAGACAGTTTGAGTATATAGAAATCATCCATCTTTGGTTTTGGCCATCTCTAGACTTTATATAAATCTGGAGAAAAGTTTCCTCTTTCCTGAAGTTCAGAAACTTGAGAACTGGCTGCTAATTTGGGAAGTAATATTGGATCTTTACCTAACTATGTACTTAAGCATATGCCTTTGGTGTGGCCTTTAACTGAGCGTACATCTGTAGTGGAGTCATTGAAAAGGTGGAGAAGAAGCGGTAATTGAAAAAGACAATCCTTATGATATGTGGGAGACTGACTTTAATAAACAGCGTGATGGATGCTTCCCCAAACTATGCAATATCTTTATTCCTATGCCAGCATGGATAGAGGAAGACAGGGATAGAAGAAATTTCTTATGGGAAGGGAACAAAGAGAAAAGTAATTCTATCTAGACAGTCTCCCTATGAAAGCTATTATTTATGTTGGTACCTAAGTTAGTGAGCATGAGTTGGTTGTTCACAGGTTGCAGTATGTAGAAGCTTTACTATCTAAGATCTTAGATTGCATTTTTGACACACATGGTCTTTCAGATGACAAATAACTTAATTTGTTAACTCTCTTTTTTTTTTTGTTTGGCTTAAATATATTTGAGAAATTTATTCAAAGAAAAAAATCACATTGCAGATTGTGGCATCCATATTCACTTATGTTTATGCAAAATTTGGACTTAGGCGGTGGAAATTCTGTATTAGCAGTTGCAGAAGGTTGCCAGGTAATGTTTCTATGTTATTTTTATCTCTTATGTTGGAATCATGCAGAGAATGCTTGTTCTTTGTTGATTCTTTTCATTCTCTGCACTCCATACTGGCTGCAGCTGACAATATGGGACTTGCGAATGAAAGAAAAGGGCGGTTGTGTGCGTCGAATCTGTGGATCTGTAGGAGATAACTTGTATGCAGTCTGTAATTCTTCAAAAGGTACTATTGCGGCAGGTGGAGCTGATCGCACTGTGACTGTCTATGATCCTCGCAGGTTATCTCCTCATAAGGCTTTACTTTGCTTTTAGTGGTTGTCTAGTGTTGATCTTACAGTGTGCTTGTGTACTTGATCAAATTCAGATAACTTGGAATATACTATGTTAAGGAATTTGTTCTTGTCTGTTATCTCATATATTTCTCGTCTTGTGCATTCTTTTGAAAGGAATATTGCCAGTTCTAGCACTAGGATATGTTCACACTTCCAAATTATATTGAAATCTACAATTTTCTCAGCATTCTATGTTTGCTTCAGAGTCCCGACGGGTAACATAGTTCCCGGCAGGTTTGGTTGTGTAAGAGGGTTGATTTATTTTCCTAACACACTGATATAAATATACATTTCTATTACAGGTGGTCAGCAGTGTCGAGATGGCTAAACTGCTCTAAGTATGAGGTCAATCTTGTCCTCCCCCTCTCTCTCACACACACACATACATATACACACGTTTTTTTTTTTTTTTTTTTTTTTTTACATATACACACATTTATTTATATGTTAGTAGTTGTTTTCTGTCAATAAGGTATCAAAGGAATTTCCAAAAAGAAGTCCAGCCAATAGTATCCTTGTCTCAAGTGAGGCCACAATTGAAGTTGTCTGGTCAAAATTTTCTTTCATCTCATTTTTGGTTACTTAAATCTCAAGTAACATTCTTTTTGGGTTCTTTTTCCNTTTTTTTTTTTTTTTTTTTTTTTTTTACATATACACACATTTATTTATATATTAGTAGTTGTTTTCTGTCAATAAGGTATCAAAGGAATTTCCAAAAAGAAGTCCAGCCAATAGTATCCTTGTCTCAAGTGAGGCCACAATTGAAGTTGTCTGGTCAAAATTTTCTTTCATCTCATTTTTGGTTACTTAAATCTCAAGTAACATTCTTTTTGGGTTCTTTTTCCATATCCTTGCTGTGCATCTTTTCTTTCATGATTATTTTATTACGCCTATGCTTTGTGTTATAATTACTATAATGTCTCATGCTGCTACAGATAACTGGACTTGCTTTCTCTTCCGTTGATCCTGAATATGTCTATGTACAAGGAGTTGACTACGAGGTGACTATTTCACAACTAACCTTTTATAGTTTTCATAAATCTTAAATAGAGAATCTGAGTTTCATCTTTACTCCAGCATATATCCTCCCTTCCATAAAATGCAGTACTCCCTAGATCCAACATTGATGTAAAATTTCAGCACAGCTACTAGACATTTACATGAATCTTAAATAGACTTAAATAGAGAATCTGAGTTTCATCTTTACTCCATCACATATCCCTCCTTTGATAAAACGTAGTATTACCTATATCCAACCTTGACGTAAAACTTCAGCACAGTTACTAGACACTCCTTGAAAGGATGTTCAAACTCTTTTTTCGTTATTCCAACTTGTAACCTCATTTCCTTTAAACATAGTTCTTCCTGTTAAAATCCAAAATTGCTGTAGTTTTTAAGCGTGGCAGACAACTCCTACCAAAATTAGGTATTTTCCCTCTTTTCTTTTTCTCCAGGACTCTGAAGTTCATTTGAATGTTGGAAGTCAATATCTCCCCCTACATGGTAGATTACATGTTCATCTGCTATGATTACAATGTTATTACTCCTTTTTTCCTTCATAGTAAAAGCATAAAGCAAAAAGTAAATTTCTCAAAAAGTAGAAGGACAGAGCAAACTGTACATGTGATACCTGGTTCTTGCAATTTAGTTGTTCCCTTCTGCAGATTTTTTTTTCCCTTTTCATCTTTAGCATTACCATTCACTATTGCCAATTTTGAAACATCAGTCTGAACATAGTGATCCCGGGGGTCTATTGCCCTGTGAAATGATACTGACGGTGTTATCGATTTTTTGTAGTTTTGAGGGCCAAAATGACAATGTTTATAACTTGAGAATTTACAAGGCTTTGTACCACATCTATCTAGGCTTTCATTTTAATTCCATGCTATACGTGGTGCATTTGGACTTTTGTTCCTCATCACAACCATAATTCAAGTTGTGATCAATTTGGTTCTTTATACCCTTTTCATTTTTCTCCTTTTTCTTGGGATATTTGAGAGAGACATTAGTTTGAACTGCAGGTATGACCTGCAAGGATTAGACAAACCTATATACTTCCTGTGACTCTATTGTTTGATGACAGATTTGATATATACTTCTTCACAGGTCATCTGTGGACGATGGCGTGAAAGCAAGAAAATATTTTCGTATCGAGGAGATTCTAATTGGCTCGGATTTAGCAAGGTAAGAACAAAGCTTAAATGTAGTATGCAAATTATCCGAGTCCAGTTGGCTAGTTTGCTGTAAATAACTTCCACCTATGCAATTTCGTCAACGGAAAATCGATCAGCAATGATGAGAAAATTTACATTTGTATAAGACCTAACATTCTTGTAAACCCTTCGGGGTGGCCTAGTGGTTTGGGCTTGGGACTTCCATGTAGGAGGTTTCAAGTTCGAAACCCCTTGCCATTGAAAGCAAGGGGTTTGCCTTTTGGGTCGAGCTCGTTGCACTGGGCTTGCCTGGTGCGGGTTACCTCTCCTATGTGGTTTGCGAGCTATTGTATAGGAACAGGGGTTTTACCCTATGCGCACCCAAACGTAGCGGCTGTGGGTTTTTCTCGTCATCAACAAAAAAAAAACGTAACATTCTTGTAATTCCACCTCCATTTAATTCATCCAATCGTTATTTTTTGACAGTGTTCAGACAGGGATGTCTTGGGAGGTTGGTCCGACTCAGGTAGCATATTTGTTGCTGATATTCGTGCAGTGAACGGATTACACCTATCAAATGACTTAGATGTCCTTGCTGCAACCAGTTTATTTTAATTTGTTTTTAGGGCGTATGCCTTAGAATTTGAGGCGTAAGCCCCAACGTTAAATTCAACTTTTGTTGTTTTGAAGTATTTTTTGCTATAGATCATGTTTTCTTTATCCGTTTATATAAGTTTGAAATGGTACTTATAAGTTACTAATGAATGAGCCAACACAACAAGTTCTTTCTTTTTATTTTATTTTTGTAATTTCCTATCAAGACTTTTGTCAAAATTATTCTCTTTGGATATGAAAATGTAACACTTTCAATTATTATAAAATTTTCTGCAAATTGAACGGGTCAATTTAGATGAATCTTTCAAAGGTCAAGATATGTAGGCATTGAGGAGACAAGATCAACTTGAAATTAAACTATTTTATTATCTTCTCAATTATTTTTGGACCCTATAAAAAGTTTATAGAGTTCCAATAGGGTGGGTCCACCCTCAAAATAAAACTTTTGGACAATACTTAATATGGACCTACCTTTATCTAGACTAACCCCTCCAATGCCTATGGAATTGTACCACCTCACCACTCCAAAACCCTAACTACCCAAAAAAAGGGGAAAAATAAAATACTACTATTAAAATAAGTAGATAACTTAGTAAGGGTGTGACTTAGTGGTTGATGGATTAAAATTATTAAATTTCAAAATTTTACCAGTAGTTTTTTCCTATTTATCCAAGCTTTAGTGATGAAATTTTACTTTTTATCTATGTCGATATCATGATTCAATTGAAAGGTGTTCAAATTGATCTGAACACCAAAATTATAAGAAAATAGATAGGTCGCTTAATTTATTTCTTTATTTTTTATGTTCCACTATTCTAATAAATGCAAGTTGCAATCAAGGGGTTTTTGATAGAGACAAAAAATCAGTTTTGGAACAAAACTAGTAAAAAAGTTGGGATTTAGTGATGGAACTATATCCTACTAATTTTTTAGACTGTGGACCCTAGAGTTGTGGGACTTTGCAAAATCACATGCTTTGTGCTTCTTCCTTCTTTAAAGTTTTTGTATAAATCTAATTTAGTAGTAGCTCAATTTTTAATGACTTTTTTGGTCATTTTTATTTGCTCATTGTATACTAAAAATAAATGTTCATTTTACTAGTTTTTTAAAAATTATTATCTTATATCAGTTTTATCTTAATTATTAAGTATTATTTTTAAAAGTTAATTACCTCTTAAGGAGTTTGTCAAAACGAATATAAATAAATAAAAATAAACAAGTGAAATGTTTCTTGTAAAGGCAAAACAAATAAAAGTGAATTTGATTTTCATGACTAAAAGTTCACTTAATTATCTTACTTTTCAATCCCCTAAAAAAAGTGGTTTAAGGATAGGTAATATATTAATATGTATGATATAGGGGTGTGCACTATTCGGATTAAATCAAATAATCAAATCAAATCAAATTTTTATTTGGATTGATTTTTTGGTTTCAGATTGGTTTTGGATTAATAAATTACTTTGTTTGTTTTATTGGTTTGGTTTCGGGTTTTAACCACTTTTGTCCCTTTTTAGTTGTTTGAATTATATCTATAATAGGTATACTTATAAGTATTGAGTTTTAAGTTTTACTTATGATTTATATTAGAAAGTATATTTAAGGGATTAAATATTATTACTTTGGTTATGTTATTAATTATTGATATAACTGAATAACCAAATCGAAAAAAACCAAACCGAATAGGGAAAAATCAAATCAAACCAAATTTATTTTGGATCTGATTGGGTTACACTTTTACAAAATAAAAAATAAAAAAATCCAAATCAAATAGTGCAAAACCAAACCAAAAAATCGAATGCACACCCCTAGACTATAATATAAAGGAAACTTTTGGAAAAGTGAAACTTGAAGCACAAGTTTTGGCACTTTTTTTTTATGGATATTACTCTACTAGTTAATTATTAGGGATCCTAATTATTAATCAATTAACTCCTGATTTGATTGGTTTCGACATTTGACTAGTTGATTTTCTGGAAAAAAAATAACACCTCAAAACTACCCCATTGACAAACAGCAGCTAAACCCCTACTTCCTCCGTTTAAAAAAGAATGGTCTAGTTTTCCTTTCAGTCTATTTTTAAAAAAATGACTCATTTCCTTTTTTGACAATACTTTAACTTCAACTGTCCACGTGATATGTTTAAGACCACAAGATTAAAGGACATTTTGGTACATTTGACATAACTTTAATTTATAACCACAAAATTAAAAAGTTTCGTTCTTTTCTTAAACTTCGTTCTAAATTAAATTGGGTCATTCTTTTTGTAACGGAGGGAGTAATATTTATTTCAAAAAACAAGGAACAAATCTTCTTGCAATAATATTGATAAAAGAAAAAAAAATAGAAGATATTCATTTCTCCGACTATTAGGATCGCTTGGTTGAATGGAATAAGAAATTTAGAATTTTGAGATAAATTGTGAAATTATTGTTTTTCATATTTGGTACAATTTTTTATACCATAATTATACCTATTTCTATACCATATTATATATGGGACAGCAATTTCTAGATTACTAAAATGAAACAACAAAATACTCCCTCCGTTCCATTTCATATGAGGTAGATTGACTCTGTACGGAGTTTAAGAAAGAAATAAAGACTTTTAAAATTTATAAAGTAAAATGAATGATAGAAATCTGTGTGGTTATAACTCATTTCATTAAAGGTAAAATAAATATTTTATAGTTAAATTGTTAGTATTTAATATAGAATTGTGTCATTCTTTTTTAGATATTGGGATAGAGGGAGTAATACATTTGCCTTTTTTCGATGCTTTCTCCCAACGTTTTGTAAGAAAAGTCCAATTAAACTAAACACATGTTTTATATATATCTCATTTTTAATCCAACGTAATTTAATATTTATCGAAAAAAATATATTTACTAAAGAAAATCCTATCATTATTTAATTTTTATATTATAACTTTGAGATAACTTACCAGCAATCAACTCTTTTTAAAAGGGATAAGAGATGCATATTGATATATCCTCTTAGACATGTGGATATGTTTAATTAAAATGTTATAATCTTTTTAATCTAATAAATAATAATTAATTGTGATTCCATGCTTCTTAAGCTTATGACATATCCCTATAATAATTCTGATATATCAAAATAGTTGAGAGGACGGAACACCACAATATTATATAACATGACCACCATCTAAGTTGGCCATTTAATTTACTCATTTTATTTAATTATGACAACAACTTGATAGGTCAATTATTCACAAATTCTTATGACATTCTACCATATTATCTTTGGTGATGGTGATAGATTTTTCTAATATCTTAAACCATTAAAATATTTTATACATTTTTGCGTTGCACGATGAACTTAATTATTAAAAAATAGCTTCGAGAAGAAGACCCCAAACCTACTAACTATATATAATATATATTCATGATATCTATAATATAAATTTCTTTCGTTACAATCAATTCTTTGTTTCGATGTGATTAATAAGATGTGGATCTTTCATGTATCTTAATTTGTATAATGTATAATGATATGATGTGAAGAAGAGTTGAACTTTAAAATTAAAAATAAATATTCCTACATGTTTTAGTTTTGTTGATAGAGTTATTTAATATTCGTTGTTAGTTGGAGAGAATTGGAATGTTATGAAATTAGTTGAGATGTACGTAAGTTGATTCGAACACCACCACGATTATAAAAAAATAAAAATAGATGACAACTATTGTGTTTGTTGAAGTAGGAAAATAGAAAGTGACAATAGGTCCCATTGCTGGATTCAATCTTGGATTATGAGATCACTATGTTAAGTTTATATGAATTGTTCACATTGCTTGCTAAGAAAACATGGAGTATAATTATTAATTAAGCTACCGATTAAAGTAATTATCGGGATTTTTTTTATTATTCTCAGAAAATGGTTTGTCTCATGTCTTTTTCCGTTTTAAACTCTTTAAAGATGCACTTCTATATTACTTTTTAAAACAAGTAATATGAATTGGAAAGGTATTTAGTGATAACTAGTTAAGTGTATGTGCTTGTAGCTAGCTTGGTTGTTAGTATTATATGTTCATGATCCTAATTTACTTTGGTTGTTAATATTATAAATATGGGTGTCATTTTATTACATATTTTCAACGTAGTGAGAGATACATTCAATGTGGAGAGAGATATACTCAATGTACAAAAATACAAGAGTTATTGAGTTATTTAATAATGCCTTCTACCTCCTATTTGTAGATTAATAGATTTCTTCTATATAAAATCATTGTTGGATCTTTCGCTTGTGCATATATTATTACCTTGAATAATTTTATTTCCTTCAAATTAATATCAGAGCTTGTGTGAGATCCTTATAAAAGCCTTGTGTGAGATCTGATAAAAGCCTTGTACTGTGAGATCCTATTAAAGCCTCATGTGAGATTTGACATATACAAAAGAATATGAGTATTCCATATTTACCCGAATGTCTCATTTTTGTGTGCTTGATGGTAAAAATAATTTTGAGAGTTGGTATCAACATATGAAGAATTTTATCAAAATTGTTGGACTATGATCCATTATTGATATTGGATTCGTGAATGCCCCAGAGAGCACAACATTGACTGATGAATTTGTAAAATAATTGGAGAAAAGTAAAAAATTGAATTATAAGCATGATTTTATCTTGATAGAAAGGTTGAATTGCATGTATATAATAAAATTCTAAGAAGGCTTGGACAATGTTAACAAAAACACATTGACGTGTTACAAATGTGAAGAGAGAAAAACTTCAAGAACTTTGGAAACAGTTTGAGTTGGCTCAAATGAAACCAACATAATCAATCAAAGATTTCTTTATGAGATTCAAAGAAATGGTCAACGGTTTAGAATCAATGGAAAAGTATTAGAAGAAGTTAAGATTATTTAAAAAATATTAAATTTTCTCAGTTAAGAGTTTCAGACAATAAGACAGATGTTGAGTCTATCTGAAATCTGAATACCTTAAAGCTTGATGATCTAGAAGGTGAATTGGTGACATATGAGATGTCCTTGAATCAACAAATGATAAAAACATTTGATGAAGCATTGCAAACAAAGGTGAGTCAATCTAAGTCAAAAGAAGAGATATCAAACTGAGTTAAGACAAATCAAAGATGTCAAAATCTCAGAGGTACATGACGAGGAAATAGAGATGTGATAGTGGAGGAGGAAGATCAAAGAAAGGATGATAAAGAAGAGACATTGAGTTTGGTAGAAATAAATGAAGAAAATCAAAGAAAAGATGATCAATTAAGAGAGAAAAAAAGAATCATCAAATTAGACAAAAATATATGAAGAAGGCCAGAGTTTAAAAATTGTGGAGAAAGGAAGGAAAGATAGAAGTAATTTTCAGTGCGGTATGGATGTCTTTGATTGGAAAGAGGACTCCAATAGTGGTCAATCTGATAAGTCAATAATTATTGGGATGACTAAAAAGAATAATTTGATTGAAACTGATGTTTCTTCGATAAAGGCTAGTAATTCAAGCCATGAGACATGTAATAAACATGATTGGTCTATACAAAGTGAAGGTACTAGAAAAGAAATTGAAATACTCATTGTTGTCTCACAAAAAAAATTGTTTGAAGCATTTGAAGATGATGCTAGTGACAAAGGAAGCAAAAGTGTTCACCAAGAGCAAGTTTTTAATGATCTACCCAAAATTGAAGAAAAAACAATTGAAGTTCTAGATCCGCAATTGAAGTGCATGACTATGAGTACTGAAAATACAATCAACTCTAATCATTATTCAAAATTATAGATTTTGAAGAGCATGAAAAATTATTTGTTGAAAAACTTACTTTATCATATACACAATCAACTGAAGTCGAATGGACATACAAAATCAAGTACAAATCAATTGGAGAAGTAGATGATTTTATGATAAGAAAAGTCAAAAGTTTAGGTGAATTTTCATCGACGTTCCGCAGATGTAAGAAGAGTCAAATTGCAAGAGATTAAAAGACAATATGAGTTAACCCAAATACAATCAATTGAGTCTGTCAAAGAATTTTTTACAAGAGTTATTAATATTGTCAACAATATGAGAACTAATGGAGAAGACTTCGATCTTGTTAAAATTGTTAAAAAAGTATTGTGATCATTGAGTACAAAATCTCACACAAAAAATGTAGTTCTTGAGGCCACCCAATATCTTAGCACTTTGACACTTGATGATTTAGAAGGGGAATTTATGACACACAAGATGTCCTTGAGTCAACAAATGATAGAAAAACTTAATGAAGTGTTGCAAGAGGTAAATCGACCTAATCTAAAGGATGAGATATCAAACTTGGCTAAAACAAATCAAAGAGTTCAAAATTCCATAGGTAGAGGACAAGGGAACAAAGGAAATTTTTGAGGCCGTGGTAAATGTAATTATTCTTACCAACAGAGTAATAATAACAATTTTAGGAAGGAACGATAAAATAATCAAAATTTTCAGAGACGTGGCAAATCAACAGTTCAATGTCATAATTTCAGAAAATTTGGACACTGTCATAGAAATTATTGGTTTAAAAATCTGAAAATAGAGAAGTACATGCAAATTGGCTAAACATTATGGAGATAAACAAGAGACTTTATTATTTTCTAGCTTAGAAACAGAAGAAAATAAAAGAAATGAATGGTTTTTAGATTCTGGTTATAGCAATCATATTGAGATAAAAAATTATTTGTTGATCTAGATGAATCATTTAGAGCTACTGTAAGACTTGGTAGTAACTCTAAAGTGTCTGCCGTTGGAAAAAGGAAAAAATTCAATGACTTCAAAAAATGATTTTTCTCACTCTAATGTTTATTATGTTTAAGTATTTATCATAATTTGTTGAGCTTAGAACAACTGACAGAAAAAGAATATGACTTGTGATTTAAGTATGAAATTGACACTATTAGTGATGATAAATTAGGATAATTGCAATAGTGAAAATGAATCAAATTCGTTTGTGGCCTCGTTATAAAAAGTTATTTGTTAATGAAAGAACATGACTCTTATGAAACATCATCTGATAATGAAAGAACATGACTTTTATGAAAAGTCATTTGTTCATGAAAGAACATGACTTTTATGAAAGTCATCTCTTAAGTTCTATAAATATAAAGATTCTCTAGAAATAACCTAAGAAAAATGTGCATGTATAAACAAAGTGTTTTGTTGCATCCTGAAGGGATTTGATTGTATTTTCCCCAATATGTATATGTGCAATATCTTTTTAAAGTAAGTGATTACATGTCTCATATCCATCTTCTTCTTCATTCATATTTCTTATAATTATTTTTTCTAACAGTATTGTGTGTATGCTATATTATTAAGTACAATTAAAAAGTAATTTAATACTTTTAAGGTAAAAAGTGTACTTAAAAGGAACATGATGGTATTGATACAGGAAAATATGCTCAAAACAATAAGATAAAGGAAAAACAAACTACATTATATATGAGTATTAATAATACAACACAACTATAACAAACTAATAACGTAAAGAATTATGGTAAAGCCGAAGATGACAAACTAAAGTTTTGATAGAAGAAAACTGAAAAGTCATCTACCAAGAAACTTTACAACGTATATAAATTGATATATAAATAAACCATTCAAAATCTTGATCTTATTACTACCTCGTGGGGTATAGAAGTTGTTTTCGAAAGACCCTTGGCTTAAGTGTACCTAATCCAAGCAAAAGAAGAAGAAAATAATGAAGAAAACATAGTTAAAAAGAAAAGTAGTGTAAATTTTACAAGAGAAAAACAATAACAACAACAAAATAATGGGATAACATAAAGCAATAGCAACACAACTATAACGACATGACTAATCCTATGACCGTCCCTAAACCTTCACCAGGGTAAGACACCACTCTACAACACCTACTAGCCTTCTACCCTAATACGCGATTCACTCCTGTCTATCTAAAGTCATGTTCTCGATAATATAATTGTACTATGTCCTGTATAATCAACCCTTCTCAATACTATCTCGACCTTCAAAATCTTGTATTGTGCACTTGGCCAAATAAATCAAGTTATTTATAGGAGGATAAGTATATTTTATATGTAGAGGTAGAGTCAAGATTTAAATTTCTCTTAAGTTAGTGTTTGAAATTTTAAATTTCTCTTAAGTTAGTAGTTTTAATTAATAGTTTATACATTTTTATTATGTTGGTACTTGGTGTTATTGTGTGAACTTAAATCTTCTTTAAAAAAACAAAATATTTCGTGTTTCAATCTAAATACTTATTTTAATCATTTTATTTTTCAATTGTATCTTACTACAATTTGCAACATATTCATCGACACATTACATTTTTTAAAATAAATATATAATTAAAATCATTGAATTCTACTGAATCCGTATAGTTCCATTTGACATTATCAAACTCTGAAAATGCTAGAATTAGAGGTTGTACTTCTAGAGAATTCTAGCGGACCCAGTCCAGTTCCAGTTCCAGTCCACCTTACGCGCCAATATAGACATATCTCTTTGACAACTGACAACACTCACGCTTTCACCTTACATTTTGGGTCCAAATTACATCATTATTTTTTATATTATTTCAAAATTATATAAAAATAATAATATAAATTATCATAATAAATATATATTTTTTTTATTTCACTTTATGTGATGAGCGAATTATTCTTTGATCGTATTTTTTTTCATACATGTATTAGTATTAATTATTGTAACTTGTACTATTTTTATATTTTTTAAAATATATAATTTTGAAAAATTAAAATATTAAGTTGAGGAGGACAGGGGAAGTAAAATACAAGTTTTATGCATTTATTTGATTTGACAAAACGTGTGACGTAAGTATTTTCACTATCGTTGTATTATAGTGATAAATACTTGGTCTTCTGCTTGTGCATCCACGACGACCTCTTCTTCTTTCTTTTTTCTTGTCTTTTTTTGGATTTAAAAGAAATGGATTAAGTTCCTTTTATATATATTATTTTTAGCACAAAATGTGCTTTTAATTTGAATGCTACTTATAGTAGTGACGTACACTTGATAACTTGAGGAAAGAAACAGGTAGATGATAATGAGAAAGAGCGCCGCGTTAAAACAAGGGGAATACATCATGTTAAAGAGTGAAGAATAGTTCTAGTCTCATGTGAAATAATTAATTACATTTTGAGGTGATGATGAGAAATAAAAAAGAAATTAATGAGACGATTCAGCTTATTGTTATTGAATGAATTAATATGACATAAGTCCTCAATTATTTATGCAATTAAATTTGAAGAAAAAATTTCCTAGGAAACATTTTTAATATTTTACCTTGAAACATTTATCATTATTCCAGATGGATTTTACAATTAAGATAACTTAATTATCAAGTTTGAGACAGAATAACTAATTTTAATATGAAGTGAATAGTCTGCTATTCTCTCTGAGATTAGTATTTTATTTTAAGGTATTAGATTCAGCTTTGTTAGTGGTAAATTAAACACTCTCATTTCTTAATTAAAAAATAAATTTGGTTTTTACATCAATTACATGATGACTAATACGTAAGACTCTGTCTCATTTGAGACGTGAGGTAATCAATTAGGTTTATATTATTTTCGATTAGATACCAAGCATGTCACTATTAGAATATGTTTAGTTACGTAATTTCTTAATTATGGTAAGGTAAGATGATGACGTTGAGTCGAATAATTAGAAATATTAACACCGCCAATTATATATTATACTTTCTTTCTTAATCATGTTTATTTAATACTATCTCTCCGGTTCATTTTACTTGTAATGGTATATGCTCTTTAAAAAATAATTAATTTTGTTTTTTTTAATTTCAATTTAATGCTACTAATTATTTTCATCATATTAATCTTTTTAAGTATTTATTTGGTAAGCGTAAGGTCGAAACTAATATACAATTAATTATTCCCTCTTATTTTAATTGTTATTTTAGGTCTTTCATGTTTATTAAAAAATAATTATAAAAAAATGTGTAATTTACTAAATTATTCATATTCTTACTAATTTACTTTTATGTATACTTTCTTCATTTCAAATTATATGACAATATTTGACTTGATAAAAATTTTAGAAAGAATTAACAAACTTTTAAAATTTATGGTTTAAAAGTAATCTTAGATATTTGTTTTACTCTAAAGTGAAATGTTACATTTTTTGGGACAAATTTTTTTTAAAAAATGCGTTGTATAAGTTAGGATCGAGGGAAAAGTACACATTAAAATATAGTTTCTAGGTTACATGAAATCACTTGACTAAATAGCGATAAATTTGAAAGAAAACAATTATTTTCTCTGTCCCAATTTATGTGGCACTTTTGTTTTTCGAGAGTCAAACTGTTTAAGTTTGACCGGAAATTTGCGCATGAAATCTTTAATTTCTTTGAAATGAAATTTATATATTTGTAAACTGCGTAAAAAATACTATAAGTCACAATAATTTATAATTCAAAATGTTTAAAAAATCTATGTAAAATTTACAATCAAAGGTAAAGTTATTTGAATCTCGAAATCTAAAAGATGTCACATAAATAGAATGAAAAAAATATTAATATAATCTTTTTATTATGTAAAACACCATTTATTTAAATAAAAATAAAATGGTAAAAATAGCACTTTTAATATGGAACACCGTGCCAGAGTGAGTACTTCTATAATATAATAAGAATATAATCGAAAATAATTCTCAATGATACTCTAGAATCCTTAAAAGTGACTATTTTGGGCTAAAATGATAATGAAAATAGCACAACACATTACGACGGGATTTCTGATCTTACACTCTATTTTACTTTTTAAATGTAGAGTTTTTTATTTTTTCGGATAACCAACTTCAATTCAATTCTCTAAATTACTCTTTAAAAAAAGAATTTTCTCTCTCTTCTCGATATATTATTATTATTATTTCTATTTCATTTTCATTTTCATTTTCTTTTCATAATATGAATTTGTTCTCTTTTTTTTCAAAATAATCACCCTATATAATTTTCATGTAATATATTTTTTTTCAAATTCTTTATTCAATATAAAATTATATTTATTCTAAAATTTTAAAGAACAACTACGAATAATTGAAAAAAGAAATCAACAACCACAATCGTAATCACAAGTACAATAATTCTCTAGATCATACACTAATTATTTTCAGAATATTGTTAAATGTGAAAATGACCTACCGAATTACTAAATTATTGTTGTGATTTTAAAAAATATTATGTTATGTATTACATTGTCTTTAAATTATTATGTTATGTATTGTATTTTAAAATTAAATTTTTCATCTTATCATTTAAATTTTGTGCATTCTTCATAGTGAAAATTAATAACAATACTATCAAATTATCACTAAAGTGACAAAAATTGAAAAAAATATTTGAAATATTATTAATTCGGGATGAAAGTAGTATATATTAAATATTATATTTTTTTAAATGTTGTACCACATTTAAAAAGAATTACAAATATTAGAAATTTAATTAATAGCCTTATATGAAAACCAATACTTTAATTATAAAATAATAGAAATAATATTAAAATAATGAAAAAGTGAAATAGAGAGGATGAATTTGTAGAACTACTATTTACATCTCTATAAATAGAGAATAGAGAGTTTTTTAGAGTGTGGTTGAAGACCCAATTCTCTATTTTTTACGCTCCAAATATAGAAAATAGAGAATAAAATAGAGTGTGGTTAGAGATGGTCTGAATATGTCATAATTTTTTAAACCAATTATTTATACTAATAAGCATGACAATTAAAATGAATCGGGAGAATACTCCTCTCGTTTTAAGAAAATGACATTTAATTTAAAGATTAAATATATTTTTTTGAAACTGCATCTTTCAACATTTTTTTTAAAAAAAATTATGAAAGGTATGCCTAACTACATTTCTATTATCTATGTATCTTAGATTATATCATATGTTTCACAAGACTATGTCAGCTAAGGTGACCAAAAACGTTCACACAAATAGGACATATTAGACATTTAATTTAATCTTAACCCTCAAATCAAACAAATAAAGTAAATACAATGGATAAAAGTCAATATCATAGATTCTTCTTTTTGAAAAATTTATGTTACACGTTCTTACATTGGCCCATCTTAATTGAACATCATACGCGTCCCTTGCGTGTGATACTACGTGTTAACCTAAATAATTTAAATCAAAATCCTTATTTACTCCCTAATTAATGGTACTTAGCTCTCATTTTGGCCATAAATAATTTTGAGATTTTAAAGTTGTTTTTGAATATGTATGTTACTCGGAAAAAAAATTGAATTTTCGTGAGTGAAAGTTTCTAATACTCAAAAATTTGTCTGAAATAATTTTTGGAAATTTCAAAATATTTGAAGATTAGATTTTTTTTAATTCTAAATAAATTTTATAATTAAATAGATGCTGAAAGATAAATTTCCAATATTTGATTTAAAATTTATAACCAAACACTAGTTTAAAGAATATTTAATTAAGTTTATAAATCAATCAAATTAACTTATAAATATTTTTTAATTTATGTATGCGTATGAAAAGTACCTCAAATGCTTAATTATAAAATCAAATGCTTATAAGCCAAATCAGCTCAACTGGTGACTTTTCAACTTCCAAGCACTTTTAATTTACTCTTCACCTTTTTTTATTTTTTTATTTGATATATCCATCGTATCTCATTTTTTCTTTTTAACAAAGACATTTTTTTAAAAAAAAATTATTCATTGAATTTTCATTAAAAGTTGGTGGGGTACCTTTTTGAGAATTTACAAATTTCACAATCATTGAAATTTCTCTTTCATCTTTTTTAAAAAAATAAAAAAATAAAATTCCAACAAACCCATATACGCGGTCGAAATGGAGCACAATATAAGGGCGTTTTCCTCCAGTTAGGGTTCCCAAAAACATCCTCTTTCTTTGCCTTTGTGGACTTTGTCTTCTCTCCAAATTCTTCCTTCTCTCTTCTTAATTTTTCAACAATTTTCTTCACCAATTCTTGATCCTTTTTTGAATCTTTTCATTGGTATTTGGTTGTTGATAATTTGGGGACTCTCAAATCCAATTTAAGTTTTTCATTGCTTTTTGGATTTGATCTGAATTTCGTGTTTTTTTCACTTCATTTCTCCAATTTCTATTCAACAATTCGTGGGTTGATTTCAGATTTTCAATTTTCTTTTGACTGTTTCATGTGAGAAAAAAAAAAAGAAAGTAATCTAGAAATGCCAGTTACAGATTATCAAGGAGCATCTGCATCTTTCACAAATTTTGGGAGATCTCTTTTGAGTATGCGCCGAGATCAAGTGCATTCCATGGAAGCTGCTCATCAGGCGACTAGCCAAGAGATAGAACTTGAAGCTTTTCAGAAGCAAGTGGCTGAACGTTTTAATGAATTATCTTCTGTTGATTCTGATCAATTGCTTTCGGTTCCATGGATCCGTAAGCTGTTGGATGTGTTCCTCTGTTGCCAGGAACAATTCAGGTCTATTTTATTCAACAACGCTGCTAATTTGAACAAACCTCCGATGGACAGATACGTTACTGAATATTTCGATAGGAGTGTGAAGGGGTTGGATGTTTGTAACGCGATAAGGGATGGAATTGAGCAGATAAAGCAGTGGCAGAAACAGTTGGAGATTGTTCTGTGTGCATTAGAAAATCAGAGGTGTGTTGGTGAAGGTCAATTTCGTCGTGCCAAGAAGGCTTTGATTGATTTCGCAATTGGTATGCTTGATGAGAAGGAGTCTAATACATCTGTTGCCCATAGAAACAGGTCATTTGGGAGAAACAATACTCAGAATGATCATAAGTCTTTAGGGCATTTTAGATCATTGTCATGGAGTGTTTCTAGGAATTGGTCTGCTGCTAGGCAGCTTCAAGCAATTGGTAACAATTTAGTTGCTCCCAAAAATAATGAAATTATTGCTACCAATGGATTAGCCATGGCTGTTTTCACAATGAGTTATGTGTTATACTTTGTAATGTGGGCACTTGTGGCTGCAATACCATGCCAGGACCGTGGCCTGCAGACACATTTTTATGTGACTAGGCAATTCGTATGGGCCGTCCCAATCCTATCCCTCCACGAAAGGATTTTGGATGAATCGAAGAAGAGGGATCGTAGAAATGCTTGTGGATTGTTGAAGGAGATTAATGAGATGGAGAAATGCGCTCACCACATGAATGAATTGATCGATACTGTTCATTTTCCAATTACAGAGGAAAAAGATGGAGAAGTGAAGCTAAGAGTTCATGAACTTGGGCTTGTTTATGATGGTCTAAAGAATGGATTAGACCCTTTAGAGCGCCAGGTTAGGGAAGTATTCCATAGAATCGTTCGGAGCAGGACTGAAGGCCTCGACTCTATCGGACGAGGGAATCATGAGTGAAACAACATGTTGCATTGTTGGGAAGCCATATATTTAGAACATGAGGATAATATGATATATAGATTTTCCCCTTTTGTTCTTTTCTTTTTTGGACCTTTTTTTTAGATGAGAAGATGAGGGAGAATGGTTAATGGTGCCAGAAAAATAATTAGTTTAAAGAGGTAAAAATCATGTATTTTCACCTCATATTTGTAAAGAAACTAGGAAAAAAGTGGATCTTTGATCCATTTTTGGTGATATTCATCTTGTTTGGGATTGTATAATCACTTATGACTTAAGTTTGCTTTTTAACTCTTCAACTGAGTTTCCTTTTTCAGTTTCTTTTAGTTGTTGTTGCTTGCAATCTTGGTATAAATTTTGGTACATTTCATAAACAGATAAAAGGTAAGACTGCGTACACAACGCTCTCCCCGGACTCCACTTATGAGATTACAATGTCCTATTGTTGTTGTTGCCATTGAATTAGAATTTTTCTAGATGAAGATGTTAAAATCATTGATTGTCACTCTGTTTCTATCTTCTTGTTTGACATTTTCTTTCAAGTATGTCAATGATATTGCCAAGTTTACATTTTATTACTATGACTTTCTCCTATGAAGCTTAGAAAATGAGATTTTACGGTATAAAGGAATGTCATTGACTGTTCAGTTTACATTTTAGTGATTTTCTTTCTTTTTTCAAAAGGTTCTGTCTCTGTTCATCACTTGACCATTCAGCATCTGGAATGGTCATTTTTATATTGAGTCTCATTTTATCCTTAAATCAAAGACAACCCTTTTGCAAATCCCAACACATTGATACTTTTGGAGTTGCCTTTGTTGGTCCAATTTTGTTTTTGTTCTGACATTAGAGCTGTGTGTGTCTAACAATGAGTTGCTGTTTTCTACATTTTCTCATCTTCCATGAAAATTTTAAATAATTCTTCAGCATGTGATTTGGTCAAAATTCTGGTTTTCTTGTTGACTTCGACAATGTTTTTATTTATGGAAGCCACGTTTGTTAATTCTCTTATGTGAATAAATGTGGCAGGTAAGACTAACATGACTTTCTTTTCTTATTTTTTGTTTTAACTCATGTGCATAAGTTAACTGAACCCTGTGGAACGCTTTAGCTCAATGTGGAACTTTTTGATGTGAATCTGAATTTCAATGAAGATATTAGACATCAGATAAAAAATTAAAAAATATATATATAAGAATTATTTCCAAAATTATATATATTGACAATGTAAAGAATTTGCGCTATCAAGTATCAACGCAGTTGGATCCAGGTTTTTTAGTTCTTGGCTATTCAACTACCTTTAATATGGAGTTATTAGTTTCTAAGATTGTGGTGCTAAGTCAATATATTTATATGTTAGTTTCTAATATATAAAAATAGTGTAATTTGGGTCAAGAACAATGGCGGCTTGAAATAGGCTATTATTCTATTGTCTAGATAACAATGTCAGACTTGGTATACAAAATTATTTGTTCTAGTTAGTAGTAAATCACCCTTTAATTATAAAAAAAACTGTATACATTACGATAACAATAACATATTCATTGTCTGTGAAGTGTAAAGTGTACACATATCTTATTTCTTCCTCTGAGATAGAGAGACAGTTTTTGATAGACTTTCGGCTCAAGGTAAAACATTCAAGTACAAGAAATAATAGATAATAACAAAAACAATACGTAGTAATAGAACAAAACGATATGATAATCGAGGTACAAGTAACAACAGATAATAACATAAAGTGAAGTAGAAGAAATAAGCAATACTAACTACTAATATGAACGGACATCAAGACAATGTCCTACTTCTTATTAATCATTTACCCTAATCTGTATTCTCCACACCTTCCTACACTATAATGCATAAAACTGAAACTTTTTCCAACAAATCTTGTTAGTTTGTTGATATGATCCAAACACCAGAAACAATCAAAAGGGGGCATCTTAAAAAAGCTTAATCAATCTCACATGTTTGCTTAATTTATCAAAGCATTGAGAACATGGTAAAAAAATGAACTCAACTCCCCCAACCCCCTACCCCACACCCTAAAACCCTTCTAGATTTTGATATTTTTATGGCCAGCTAATTGCTCATTTTGAGAACTGGATCATAGCTGGCATGTTGGTTAACATCATCAATAAGTTCAAAAATGAAGATTTGACATTATGCAATATACTAGTATCTACCACCAATTGGATAATGAGAGGCCACTAAGTGGTGAGAGATATTTGAGGCATTCCTTGAATGAATCTACAAGTCCTTTGAAGGTGTGCTTTAAATTTTAATTGCCATATAATAAATATATGTTACATCTTATTAGCTGGCTGAATATATATATTATGGCAGGCAACAAAGAAAGTGGACCTCAACATTTTTTCCAATATCTAGGAGAAGTTCTATATCAATGGTTTCTATCTATATAGGACAAAAATGAAGTAACTGCCAAATTATTGCTTTTTGACATTATTCCTTTATTTTAAGTTTTAACCATATTGAACTCAATGCCAGATTTTGTTTCTCCTTTTTCGGTCGATATTTCAAAAGCAATCTCTTTACCTCTGAGATAGGAATAAAATTTGCGTATATTCTACCTTCTTCAGACTCTATTTTGTAAAATTATATTGAATATATTATTGTTGTTTGATTTCTGTTGTTTTGAAACACTTATTTGAATGAAAAATCATCCAATTTCTGACAACACTTTTCTCTTTAATTATTTTCTTAATTTAATAAAGAATGAGTGGAATACAAAAGTTAGTATGTGTATAAGAAAATTGGAAACCTAACCAAACTACCTTGCACGAAATACCAACAACTAGTGCATGCATCCTAGCTCATGGTGGGATTAATTGATAACACATGTATGAGGTAGTCATAATGAACACATGTTGTGAGAATTTATTTTCATTTTCAGCACTCAAATCTCTATTGAACTAAGTTTAGGCTAATCGAGAAAGAGAGAGGGGCTTCCAATTGCACTGAAGAATTGTATATAGTCGTATATTTTCCAAAGCAAAATTGGATATGAATCGTCCTAATTTTTAAAAGTAAAAGAATTTCAACCATTTCACTCGAACGGTGAATGTTCGAAATATATAAGGGGTAGAAACATTATAGAAAATATAATTACTAACCAAGTAGCCAAATAATTAGATGCATGGAAATGTCATGTGGACATCTCAACTGCTACTTGCAAGTTGCAAAATTTGGAATAGATTGAACCATGCCATTGACATTATATTATATTATATTATTTTTCTTCACGTGACATCATTGAATCCTTTATTAAATTCCAAAAGGTCTTCAATTCGTTGGCACATCCTCTCTAGAGACCCCTATTATTTAGAGTATAAAATAATATTGCTTTTGATATTGGCCAATATTAATTCTTATAAAATTCAAACAAGTAGGTAAAGTTTTCTCATTTTTGAGGGTTGCCTAAAAGCATTGTGGCTATAAGAAGTTTTTTAATTCTATTTTAAAAATTATTTAATTTTTTTGGAGTTGAGGATAGATTATATATAGAAGAAGTTTTTATTTTTTTATTTTTATGGTTTGACTTTGCACCTAATAATTGGTAGAAATGTAAAGATAGATATATATAGCACCATTTATCTTCATTATTTATCAGAATCGCAAATTCGATAAACCATTTTTATATCTCTTCACTAATTACTATTGTACACAAGTTTCTTATACATTAACTTCCTTTTTAGAGCAAAGAGTTACAGAGGCTACATATATTTGTCTCTGAATATTTTCCTCTTTTAATAAGAAGTGTTTTTGTCATTATTATTTGAATGGATATTTTCTCTTTGAACCATTAATATTAAAGTGTTTTTGTCATTATTTTTTGAAGGGAAAGGGTCAAAAATGCCCTTAAGGTATTGAAAATGGCTCAAAAATGTCCTTCTTCCATCTATTGGATAAAAAATGCTCTTTCATCCACTTATTTGAATAAAAAATGTCCTTAGAGTTAAATTTAAGCTTAAAATTACCCTTACCTTTAACAGAAGCTGATGTGGCAAATATATATTTTTAATTAAATATGTGGCATTATTTTATTGGTCCACATATAATTAGACCCACTTTCATTCACAATCATACCCATTAACCCAAACCCATTTCTAAAGCACCCAACTCCTTCTACCTTCACCTTCATCTTCATCTTCATCTTCCTTCTATAAAATTATTTGAAGGATTAATAAAATACTATCAAATTCTTTCAGATACGTCAGATGTGAAAGAAAACAAAAACAATTCTAATCAGGATTAACTAGGATAAATTATAGAGTACATGTTACACCTAATATTATTTTTATTAATTGCTTGGTTTGTTACGTTTGTTTTAAATGAATATGGTGTATCAAAATAGGATTAACACGCCATTTTGTCAATATTATAATGATTTACTTTGTATAAAAATAATGGTCAATAATATAGTACTATTTTCTCTAATACATCAATCAAAGCAGCTTGGGAAATGATATGATAATTCACTCAAATGAGATGAGATTTATAGAAGTATATATATACCAACTTACAATAAATATGAATTGTCATTTTCTATACCTACCAAAAAGTATATGAGAGGCCAAAATGAGAAAAGGTCCCTCCCCTTCCAGTATGTAACCAGTTTTTATTATCTCCTTTAATTACCAAAAGTTGGTTTTCTCTCTCTTTTAGTACTATAAAATAATAATAAATGATGACGGTCTTTACCAATAAGGGTTGTGGTGGAATGGTAAGTATTTTTTCATCCTTAATCATGAGGTTTTGGGTTTGAGCCCTCTTGGGTACGGAGTCACTTTTGTTAGGGAGCGCTTTACCTCCAATGTGGGACTTTCCGGTGCGAATTCAAATTTTGTTGGGCTTTAATGTGGATACCGAACACCGAGTGGAAAAACAAAAAAAATGATGACAGTCTTTTTCTATTATAGAAAATATTCTTGTAAATACTTCATTGTTATTCACAATTCCAAAATCACAATCTTTTCACTTTATTCACTCATTTTTTAAAGTGATAAAACACACAATTGTGGAATGACTTGATTATTTCTTAACTTTAAGTTGATTGAAACTAATCCTCAGAATTATTTTTATTATTTTCTACACACAAGTTAAACTTAGAACAAGTGAGTGATCACAATTCACAATCAACAACATAATTTAAAATTTAAATAGCGAAGCAAAACGAAAGATAAATATTTTTAACTTTTTAAAAGCTTAATCGAACAGACTTTGTTATTAATCTAGATCCATGATCTGCTTAGAGTAGAACATGCATATCCCAATTGATTGATGGACCAAGAGCATATAAGACTCAGTTAAATCCAACACAAACACATCACATGGATTTGGAAACCAATAGCCAAGTCTAAGCTAACTTAATGGATCATAACTCATGACTCTATAGTCTTATCATTGATTTTTTTATATAACTTTTTAAGTTGGAGGCCTATCACTTCATTCTTCAATTTATTGTATCCACAAGTTTTATTAAAAAGTTGGTGTTAAGAAAGTATGCAACATTATATTACATGTCCAATTTAGGATAAATGTGCAAGGCCAAGAGAATTGTTAGTGTGTCTTTATGAGAAATTAGCCATCAAATTAAGCCTTTACCATTTATCGACATCATGTCAAACTCATCTCCCCCACTCTTAAAAGCATTGAAATCATATGACTATGAAATCTAAAATTTAACAACTCCAACCACCAAGGATACGAGCGGAGATCTACTACTACGCTACAACTTGCTTCTTAAAAAATATGAATATAACATTGAAAATATTGCTTAAGTTTGAAGAAAGAAACTTGAAAATATTATTAAAGACCATTGAACTTTGGTTCGAAATCTTTTGATCAGCGTAGTTGTGATTTATTTTAATTGGATGATATCGAATTTTGTTCGAAACATCTTAATGGGATTTGAATATTAATTTTGGGGTTGTTTGGAGACAATTTGAGGAAGATTTGAGCTAATTTTCAAATTGATAACTCAAAGTTAAAAAAACGGTTTCAATTAGTGTATATTCTGAGATGCTTTACACACCGAATTGCCCTATATTTCATCTTTATCTTCTATTTCTAATTGGAAACAATAAAATAGATTTTATATATATAAAAGCGGAAATATATAGATGGTCACTTAAAATTGTTCATAACAATCACATATACATCTTAACTTTGTCGATTACCATATAGACATCTTAACTTGACACAAGAGTAGCTTGATTAGATCGAATTGCATTAGAAAATTGCATTTTGAACATAAAAACACTTCCTACTAAAGATAACGAAAATTTGAAACTGAAACATTTAGCTAAAGACTTTGTAAGTAGGTCATGAGCTTTGCTTGCATATCGTGATTGCTTCGATATACTTCGTCTTTGTGACCCAAAATCTTTCTGTATTATAGTAGATAATACTTCGAATCACATCTAATGCTAAATTAGAGAACTTCTAGAAGAAGTTAATAGTAATTTTAATTGTGGATTTGTAAAGTTAAGGATTAGACAGAACTCAATAGCTTTGGCTCAAATGTTATATTTTGTTTAGAAAATATATTGGAGCAATATGTCTTAAAATATATATTCAGAATCAAGTAAATAAAAAAGTTGTGATCTAAAAATCATAAACTTAAAATTCTAGATCCAACTCTTATTAGTACGATGTTAAACAAAAGTAGAATAATATTATTGGAAGATATTAAACATAGGCTAGGACCTATTCATATTTGATGGAGCCTTTTTATGCTAGTGTCACTTGACCTATTGTAAAAATTATTTGAAAAAAGTGTGCCTTGTAAAACATTGATAGAGTTTGAGCTGCAAAAAGAATTTCGAATCAATCGTATGCAATACTAAACTTAAAAAGTGTTACATTGTGTAGTGCAAATGAAGTCCAATTGGAAAGGCAATGTGCACATATTTGGCAAGGCCTTTTACTTTTTGCTTGCCTATCCCACAAGACACACCATACAAACCCCACTCGTAAAATTACTCTGAATATGTTATTATTGTCGTCAATAATTTCACGTGTTTATATCAAACTTTGACAAAACTTAGAAAACAAACTTTCATCTATAGCAAGTTATTATCCTTGAATCAAAGTATAATTTGTCATGAAGCAAAGTATATGTTCTTTTTCTCTCATGTTTATGTTAGCATACATATGCATTAGCATTGTTTTGGACTTGAAAAAAAAACTTTATTTCATCTTGCATAATCAAAGTTCTTGTAGCGAAAAATGGAAATGGAAATGGGACTCAAACTAACAAGAGTTGCAAATGAATCTTCCTCTACTGAATTCCAATTTGCAAAAGACAGAGCTGGCCCTCTTTTCCAGTCTACAGAAACAGACACAATGTTCATCCTTACTGTCCATTTGAAAGGTTAATTTCTCTCTTCATCATACACATAGTAATTTTTTTTCCATTTTCATGTTCATTTGTACTTGCTTCTAATATGTAAAAACTCTGTATATAGGTTATATACAAGAAAACATTAAGGTTGATATTAATGAAGAAGGGACTATTATCGCGATAAGGGGTGAAAAATCGATTCAAGAAACTGTGATGGTAGGGTGGAAATTGATCAAAAAAGATGTAGAAGTTAGAAAATTTAGTAAGGCTTTCAAGATTCCAGATGAGGTTATCTTGGATAAAATTAAGGCTAGATTTGATGATGAAAAATCCATATTGACAGTTAAAATGCCAAAGAAAGTAAAAGGGATTCTTGGAATTGAATTTGTTGAAGTGAAGGAACATGAAGAATTGCCAATTGTAGCTAACAAAATTTCTAAAAAGGTCACATTTAAAGAAGATATGGATAAGCCAAAAGCAGAGGAATTAAATCAAGAAAAGGAGAAAGAAATTGTGGAGAATGTATTAGAAAGCATAGAAAAACCACGTGAAGTAGTCGAAAAACACGTTGTTAAGGATGAATCAATACCAAATGTAGACTCAAACATCCAGAGCAACGAGCCTCGCGGAGATTTTGTAGGTCCTGATGAACCTGAATCATCGAGTTCGAGGGATGAACATAAAGATGATCAAGCTAGTGTAACATCAAGGAAAAAGGAAGATGACAATGTGCCTAAGACGAGCTCAAAAATTTGTGTGCCTATTGTTGCAGCTGGATCAGCCTTAATATTATCTCTTGTTGTGTTTGTCATTCATCTCATAAGAACTAAGAATCAATCTGTGAAAAGAAAAGGTTAAAAGGCTAACAACATAGCATGAATGTTGTTATTTTCTATAACTCTTTTTTTTTTTTTTACTTCTTTCATTTGATTGTAAAAAGAGAGTTTGGTGATTACTAGGTTCAGTTGGTTGTGTGGTTATGAGTTTGTAATTGAGCCTATAAAAGCATAACATTATTATGAGCACTTTGTATCACTTTTTCTTAAGGTGCGTTCGTTTAATTATGGTCATTTCGTTGCTAGATAAGAAATAAGTTATTTATATGTTAATTTTCGCACAACTTCTACGTCGTTTGGTAGGTAGATAGGAAATAAGTTATTCATAAATAAAATTAATATGACTTTTGGTTGACAATTTAAAAACTCGCATAACTAATGCGTATATGTGTAAGTTACGAGGAAATCTATGTGTTATTTTATGCGGATAGGAGATGGAATAACTAATATCTACATAGAATAATAATACTCCCTCTGTCCATAATTACTTGTCCACTTTTAAATTAACACATCTATTAATAAAACAACAATTATGACAAAGTGAGATTACCATTTTACCCCTAATAATTATGAAGTGGATGAATTAAAAACTTAAGATTTTCAAGAAGTTTTATTTTTTTAAAAGAAATTAATTGAGGGTATAATAGGTAAAAAAAAAAAATTTTTCTTGATTTGTCAAAATTGACAAGTAATTAGGGACAACCAAAAAATGAAAAGCGAACAAGTAATTAGGGACAGAGGAAGTACATAGATTCACTCATAACTAATTCATGTATCATTAATTTCTGTATAACTCTAATTAGCTACCAAACGACTTTTTTAGCCTGCCTTGCAAATTGCAATTCTATTTAACATATCTCCTTAGCGCACTACAATGTGCTTATTAAATGAACATTTGCCACCATAGCTTTTAGTCTTGGGCTTTATACATTAAAACCTGAATTGCTGGAACATTTGGTCCTGGGCTTTTAGGTCACTACAAGGATGCTAGCAATCCTGAATCTTCAAACATATTCTTGTTAGGCCTTATTAATACCAGTGTTTAAAAGGCGTTTTTTAATGTGTCGATGAGTTTCACATCAGATGAAAAATAAAAGAGATGGACGATCTCTTTTCATGGGCATGAACAATCTTCTCATATGAGTTAGTTTTTAGAGTTGAATTAGGTCCAAGATTGGACTTGGACAATTGTCTCCTCATGAGCTAACTTTTGGAGTTGAGTTAGACTCAGGATCTATTTTTTTACACTATGCGAGTTCTGAGAAGAGCATCAAGGCTAGGTGCACTAAAAATGCACCGAGAGGTATTAGTGCGTAAGTCCCATCTAAAATGGCAAAATAATTTGATTTTCATAATTATGACAAATAATTTGAGACGAAGGGAATAGTATTTGATGACAAAAAACATGAAGGAGTAAAATGATAAGGTGCCAAGACTAAACTAAGACCAAAGTAGGATCAAAGGATAGCAATATTACAGATGATATTAGTAGTAATCATGATGATAATCACCCCCTTTTAAAGCTACTTTAGATTCAAAACTACATCCCAAGAGTGGAATCTCTCTTTTTACATTTCAAACTTTTCTCTCTCTCTCTCTCTCTCTCTCCTTTTTTGCATTGTCTAAAGCATCATTAAGAAAATTGCAAAGCACACACTTCTTTGAATTGCTGAAAACCCCACCACCTGCATTTCCAAATTTCGAAAAAGAAAAAACTAAATTAATTAATTAAGTACTTAAAAACATCAATGAAAATAAAATTAGAACTAATAATGAATCTAATCAGTACCACTATCATCAGCCTCCTTTTGTCCCTTTTGTTCTTTTCTTTTTCATTCACTTTTTAGGTTATTTTTATTAAATTCCCCTCTTTCTTTTTCTTCTTTTTTGTCATCTTTTTCTATATTCTTTTTTCTTTTTTTTTGGGATCGTTCTTGAAATTTCAAAAATCCTAAAAAAAATTAAAATTTTAAGTTAGATTAGTTTAAATCTCTTTTTTGTGTGGTTTACACTACACCAAATATTATCTTCAGAGACAATAGCTTAATTGCCGCTAAAATTGTATTTTTAGCAGCAATTAGCACTCACTAAAATGTCCTTAAAGCATTTAGTGACATCAAATCTAATGACAATTAATTAATACCGGATGATATATTATATACTGACGGGGTATTTTAGAAGGCAAATTTATTCCTTCAAAAAAATATTGTACTATCAATTATCTATGATACTCACATATAATATACTGACATGGTATTATAAGAATGATCCATTCCTTCAAAATAACTCAATCCTTTATGATTTTCACATGATATATATATACTAACACGGTATCATAGATATATAACTGACTCAGATGATATATCATATATTTACAAAAATATCATAATTAACTAATTTATTTATTTTCCAAAAAAGATCAATCATCTATACATATGGTATATATATCATATGTTGACCTGGTAATGTTGAGACAAGTTCATTACTTGAAAAAGTTACTTCTCAATCAAATGTGTTACCGCAAGATATATATCATTTCATAACAGAGTATCATATATTACAACGCTATTCCTTCATAAAAAATATTGTTCAATCCTCTATAACATGTATATGTATATATATCATATATTGACAAGATATCACACATACATATTCATTTGTTCAAAAAAAAAAGAAATTTTACCAAAAAGAACAAATAGAAATTTAAGTTTAGTTTTTGCTATTTGAATTTTTATATAATTTTAACAAATTTTATTTGTAAAACAAATTAAAAAAAATAGTCATATTTTAGATATAACTTTTGTTTACATTTGCAACAAATAAATAAATTATAGACATATTTTTTTGTAAATTTGATTTAATTAAATAAATTAGTGATTTTCGTAATTTTCCCTATTATTTTTTGTTATAGTCTAATTTATTTTAATTTAAAATAAAAGAAGAAAAAGATTAAAAAAATAGAAAAATAAAAAAGAAGATAGACTAACCAAAAAAGAAAAGGAAAAAGTTATTAAGAGATTTTTTTTTAAAAAAAAAAACAAATAGTAATAAAGATGTTAACAATACTCCTAATAAATAAAAAAAGGTTTTAAAAGTAATAAATGAAAAAATAGTTAGCAGTCAACCAGTAGTTATTTCTGGAATTAATTCTCTCTTTTTTGAGCAAACTATTGGTACTGTTGTAAAGTTTCGTTCTTCGTTCCTCTCCTTTTGATCGAGTTATTTTGTTCCTATTTCTTCCTTTTTTTTTCCGATATGCCACTCCGCCAAGGCTTTTCCTTTTTTTTTCTTTAAGCAAAAGTATTGAACTACTGACTGAAGAAAATCGTTTAAATGTCTCCAACACCAAAAATATGAGGTATTTTTTCCTTTTTTTAAAAAAAAAAAAAGACTGAAGAAAGTCCAAAATTTCCTCTTTAAAAAGTATATTATATGGACCGCAAAAATCAAACTAAGCACTTTCGTCCCAAAAAAAAAATGCTAAACCAATTTACCACTATTCCTTTTGCTTTCTATTACCTTTTTCTTTTTGGACATGATGACTCACTATTATTATATACATATACCTTTAACTAAATTCTTGATATCTTGACATCAAGAATTTTAAAAATCATTAAACTATTCAGAATAAATTTAAATTTCTAAGACAATTTTTTTTTTGAATGTGCCCAAAATAAATCATATGAATCAAACCATGTCAGATAAATTGATGCGGAAGTAATATCAATTTGATGAATTACCTGGTGATTAGAACCGGAAGTTGGCAAAGGGCGGATAGTGGCAGAGTCTACTTCACCAGTGGGCAATGGAACCGCTGGATTACTGTTAATAAACGGAATTTCACCTCCTTTTTCCGGTACCATTGGCCCATTTGCCGGGAACAGAGCACTTGGTGAAGGGCTAGGGGAAGTGGCTTCTCGGGGCTGAAACGGCCATGGATATGCCGGAGAAGATGACACGACGCCGCCGGATATCACCGGTGGAACTCCCACCGGTGGATGTTCCGGCGAGAAGGCAGGACTTGTCGCCGGAGTTGAAAGAGATACCTTAATTGCTAGTTTTTGGCCTTGTAAACATGCTGCATTTGACCCATTGTTGAATGAGAAGTAAAAAACACCCTGCCTTGATGGGTGCCACTGCAAATTAATTCATCAGAAAAAAATTAAAAAGATGGAATCTTTCTGCAGATTTTTGAACACCCTTTTGAATTCTAGACCTGAATCTTGAAAATTTGGAAGGAATTGAAGTTATGTACAAGAAATTTCAGACTTTGGCGTAAAAACTAATACTCAGTAAATTCAAGCTTGAATCTTGAAATTATGCAGCAATTGAAAGAACTCCCTTAATACCCTTTTCAATTTCAAATGTGAAGTTTGATATGCAGAAGAAGTTAGTGGTATTTTCAAAAAGTTGAATCTTTGTCACGCACATGAAGCTAGCGTTTCACCGTAGATTTTGGGCTTTGTTTGTTAAATGTTTTGAAGTTTTCAAAAATTGGGCTTTCACTTGTAATGTAAGTAAAATGCACGTCCAAACACAGCTTCAAATTCAAAATTCAAGCCAGATGGTAGCAACAGAAAGTGAAAGAGGAACTTACAGTATAAGACTTGGAATCAGATTTAGTAAGAAGTGTAGCTTGAGTGAAATTGCAGACATTGAAGGCATTCTGATTCTTGAAAATGTACACATTATACTCATACTTATGCTGAAAAACTGAAGAAAAAAAATTTGGTCAAATAAAAAAGGTACCAAAAACAGCAAAATGGTTCATAATAGTATAAAGAAGACTACTTACTAATGGAATCACCAATGTGGACAATTGGATTTTTCCATAGTGAAACTCCATCAACTATTACAGTTGCACTTTGAGAAAGCTGAAAGATTACACTTCCAAGAATGAAGAAAAACATAGAGACATTTCTCATACTGAAAACTGGTGCTAAATTCAAAGTGGAGGAGAAGAAAGAAAGAAAGAAAGAAAAGGGAGTAAAGAGAGTAACAAATAAGGTAAGCTTTTTGAGGTAATTTAAAGGAAGAAAAAACAGAGTACACAAAGAAAGAGGAGAAAATAGAGAGGTGTTAAAGAGAGTTGTCAGTGTGTGTTAGGCTTTTCACGGGAATCGTTTTGAATTTGTGTACTAAAGTGTGCTCGTAATGAAAATTTGGGGAATGTGTTGCTCCAACAATTTCATATTACTCGTAAATATTTATCATAAATTATTTATTAATTTATGAGGTTAAAAATAAAAATAATTAAATATTTCTCATTTTACTCATAAATTAATTCTTTTTAAAGTATTATAAAATTATTTTTAAAAAAAAACTTCCTTTGTTAATCTTAATATTAATAGATAAAACATATAACTAGGTTGAAGCTTAATATTAATTCAATGATTTTTAAGCTGGACGACAATGATAACTAAAGTTGTGAAGTAAGTTAGAGCATAAAGCCTTAACATGTTTTCAAAAAAAAAAAAGTATGCATGTCTCTCCTGGATATTCTCCACAAGGAGAGAACTCAGTTTGTTGCTTGAATCAATCCCTTTATGGACTTTAACAAGCCACACGAAATGGATTTGCCAAATCTGCTTCTGTGGATACTAGTTTTCTTCAATCCCAAGCTGTCCTTTTTTAATCGTCGACGTGAAAACTATTATGTTTATTTCTTTTAGTATGTATTGATGAAATTGTAATCATTGGTAATGACATTCAGGAAGTTTTCCGTGTCAAGAGAGATCTTAGATTCCATAAGTAACTTAATGCTCGTGCTTTAGAGCCTGAAATCAGAAAATGAGACAGGATTTATTGTCACGAGATCTTTCCATTGATAGATTAGAGGGTCCTCCCTTGAACAAATTCTTAAAGGTTAGGTTGCTACCTACTTCTACGGAAGTAATCTAGTTTGTACCACCCGGAGGTTTTTGGATGGTTTAACACGACTAGCAGACCACGCCGTGCTTAATTAAATGACGAACACCGACTACGATTTGGATTGTTAGTGTATTAAAACACATTAAAGGTCATATTAATAAAAATGTCTTTTTTAGTTACAATTTTTTTTAAAGAACGTCTAAAAGAAAAGGTAGACAAATAATATGAAACGAAGAATATTTATTAGTGTTACTAGTACTAGTACTATTAAGAGTTAATAGCACATTTGAATTATAATCTTTTTATGAGTTTCACACTACAACCATTAGTTGTTTGTCTTTTCTATTTGAACTATCACCATCTATATTAAAACACCAATTGAAATGGATTAGATCAACTATCAATTATTATTTTTTTATCTAAATTATCATCATCTACTCAACTAAGTATGTTTTAAATATATAAATAATAATAGTTGAAATTAAAAAAAAAATAGAACTTGTGATAATTCAAGAAAAACAATTAACGACTGAAGAAAAAAAGAGTAATTGTTCAAATTTGTTTTTTTTTTTAACCATTATCTCCACAGTTAATAGAGTAACAAATAATAGTATATTTTTTCTTTTAATGTTTTTACAGTAAAAGTTGTAATGATTTTGTCTGCGGAAAATAAATAATTTAACAAACGGAAAGATTCTTTATTTTAAGAAAAAGTGGAACATGGAATTATGATGATTTTGGGGTAGATGGTGATGAGTGATAAGTGATGATGGGATTTATTATTTCAAAATGATTAGTTTTCTGTGATTATGAATTTATTACTCTATTATAGGGCTCTTGGGAACCCAATTTTCATTTGTTTTAAGACTTTGAGTACAATCTTTTAAATTTATGATAATTATTTGAGTCTTTGCTCGTACAATTCTAGGTTGTGGGTTGTCACATGTTAATGCTTTAAAGCAATTGCTTATTAGTACTCCCTCCGTCCCTATTTACTTGTCCATATTTCCTTTTTTGGTTGTCCCTATTTAGTTGTCCATTTTGACAAATCAAGAAAGGACAACAAATTTTTTTCTATTATACCCTTATTTACACTTCTTGAAAATTGTAAAAGTGTATGTTGTTTCCCTCCAATTTATTTCACTTTAATTCAAATAAGTGGTTGTAATTTTAAAGTGAAAAGTTGTCATAAGGGTAAAATTGTAACTTCACTGTGCTAATCATTGTTGCCTTAATCTGTGTGCCATTTCTAAAGTGGACAACTAAAAAGGGACGGAGGGAGTACTACTTAAAACTTATAGTAATCCATTTGTTTCGTATTATTTGATCTACTTATAGTAAAAAAGTTTGCTTGTTTATTATCCGAATAATTTCTTCTCGTCTAAGTTATACTTTTTTTGTCTCAATTTATATGACTCATTTTTTTTAGTCTATTCCAAAAGAATAATACATTTCATATTAGCTTAATGAAATATTTTGTAATCACACAAATGCCTATCACTTATTTCAGACCCAAAGTTTCCAAAGTCTTTCTTTATTTCTTAAACTCGATACCAAATCAAACTATATCATATAAAATATAAAACGGGGAAGTAGTATACTAAGTTAATTAAACCAAAATTATTTCCAATGTATAGTAGCTAGGTCAAAAAAATAGGTCAAACGTACGTAAATCTAGAGCACAGTGAAAAAGAAGTATAAAGATATGTATATGACTGAATTTTATTATAAGATCCAGAAAAGAAATCCAAGCCTCTATCTGCCACAGGCATGAGACACTAGAAACACTTGCTAGTTTCTAGTAATGTCCATTAATCATATATTATATACTATTCTTTCAATTTTAACTTTGTTTTTACTAGTATATGAGTGATTTTTGTGGACCTAAAACATTAAAAGTATAAAGAGTCAATTAAGTATATACCAAGACAAATAACTACAAGACAAAAACATGTACTTCTCCTAGAACCTTTTGAACAGTCCAATTTCTTTTGGCAGAAACAGAAGCAGATATATTGTTTGGTTTAATGGAGGAAGATAAGTGAGGCACATTATGGGCTTCATCTTTTGTTAATTAATTTGTGTTATACTCCTATAATAATTTAAAGATACATAGATTTTAGGCTTAAATAGATTGACAATTCTACAATAAATTTCATTTAGACGTTCAATTAAGATCTAAAGATATGATAAAATATTTCTATTAGACATTTTTAATTCAATATTTTGAAAGAGTTTGTGCATATTCTAAATGTCCATCACACTAATAAGTTAACCACTTAAATTATGTTATTCTCTTTTAGTTATACACATTTTGAAGAATAAGACGTAAAATCTCAAACGTTCAAATGGATGTTGATGTGTAATGTATAATTAATAGAGGAATATATTTTTATATTTATAATTTATCTATGTAATGACATTTAAGAAAAACGTAAAAACTTTTTCAAAATATAACAGTAATACTTTATCATATATTTAAATATTCAATTAGAATATGTTTTAATTTAAATATTTAAATAAAATTTATCAAACAAATATAGGGAACAAAGACAGGAAGAGGGAAGTAGGAGATTACGCATGCAATTTAAGATTTGTCACACTGCACACATGACTTGTCCTCTATTCTTTGGTGTATATGTTTTGGCTTTTGGTTATAAAAGCCCTTGTCTAGACTGCGTGAGGCATTAAATCAAGTGTATAGTACATTATATAGGTTCTGAGAGGGTATTGATATATATATATATATATATATATAATGTAATGTATTTATGTATAAATTTATCTATTTGATATCAAATTTATAATGTATTTAATATATTTATGCATAAATATATACCTAGAAAAAGATGAATACAAGAGATATAGTTATTCAAATACATATATGTTTACACAAATACATACATTTGATGTAGTTATGTTTTAACTAGTGGTCCTTCAACGATTGTTCTAACATCAATTACATAGCAGAAAGAGGGGAGAAAAGTAGCGAAAGAGGGAGAGAGAAAGGGGAGAAGAAAGAGAGAGAAATTATGAAATCATTTTAAAGTATAATGAAATTTAGTAAATTTGACAGGGATGTTTTGTCAAATTTAGTTTTGGTGAAATGGTCTGATGGACCCTTCTATTTGACTATTTGTCAACTGAACCCTTAAAACTCAATGAAACTCTATATTTTAAGCTCTTTTGACCATTGACTAAGCTTATATATCAACTAATTATTGAGTTGGCACAAATGCGTGATGTGACGCATAGAAGGAGCGTGAAAGATTAACTTTTTTTTTTCTTCAGTTCTTTCTTCTTTTCCCACCCCACCCATCCCCATTTCTTTTTTTTCTTTCTACTCTCAAACCCCCATTTCTCTTCTTTCTCCCCTTTCCGGCCCTTTCCAGTTTCTTGTTTCTCTCTTCGTCTTTTTTTTTCACATTTTCTTCCTCTCGGGAATAGAACAAAATTGCATCGTTGTTGTAGATTTGTATTTTTCTTTTATTTTTGGGGTAATTTATAACTCAAAAAGTGATAAAAGATTCAACAGTCTTGAAAGATGAAAAGTGATTGTTGAATGTCTTTGTGAAATTAAGTGAAATGTGTTATGTAAAATTGTGTACAAAATATTAGAGTATATTGATATATTTTAATGACTATTCGTTAACATCAATGGGAAAAAGAGATTTATGGTGGTTCAAGTGGTAGATATAAATGTTGGTAAAAGAAATACAATTAAAAGTTGTGAATGAAAGAAATTTCTAAAAAAAAATTGAATGATAATTGTTAGTTATTTAGGAATGTAATGATACTAGTGAGAATGAAAGGCTGTGGTGGTATCTCTAATGTAAAAAAAAAATAAAATGGAGAGAGAGATGCAGAGATGAAGGAGGAATGAAGTGGAAAAGAAAGAAAAATAGATTTTTTTTTTAAAAATAATAATAAGTGATGCGGATGATGATATGTCATTTTTGTCAAGTGTTTGAAGTTCACACACAACGAAAGGGGTTCAATTGACAAATAATCAAGTAGAATGGTTCATAATACAAACTCGTACAAGTACAAGGGTCTATCAGACCATTCCGCCTTTAGTTTTTTCTACCTAATTTGTAGCCCTATTAAAACTAAATCCCAATGCAGATACCAAACACCAAACAAAACCAAAAAAATAAAATGATAGCTAGGCAAGACAAGTGACAAATTGAGGGGACTAAAGTATTTACTTTTCCTTTAATCATGAGTGCAGTCCCAAGTACCAGGGACTACAAACAACTCACTTCCTTCGAACTTTTCTCCTTTTCCTTTTTTGCTCCAAATTTTGACTCAAATCAATAATAATATCCTTGTCCTCTTTAAAATTGTTAGCCCCAATTAACATGACTCCTTGTTTATGATGAAAGAGTCCAACATACGCATAGGGATGCATACAAGAACACGAGAAAATCATGAGATGATATCATTGATCATTTTTGCTAGCAAATGCTATAACGAGCCATTGACAAAAAAAAGTATAAAATATTAGTCACTCGTTCCCATGCTTGTGTGCATCCAATCTAACAAGTGAGGCATTTGCATTCTAAACCTCCTATAACTACAACTAACTAAATAATTGTTTTGATTTCGATGAACTCCCTCCCCACTACATAAATATTAGATCTCGTTATAGATTTTCCAGGCCACGATACTGCTCTTTACAAAGGAAGCACTACCACTCAGAAAGAATCATCATCCACTAAATTATCCATCCAGATGTTATATCACTTACCCACAGCATGGTTAGGCTCCTTTACTCTTTATCTATATCAGAAGGCATTAATTTTAAACTATGCCCGTCTCACAATGATATATTACCACTGCATGGAGCAAACTCTTCGCAGGACACGAGGCGGTTTTCGCTTCTCCACAACTGGAATCACTTTCTCTATTATCTGCAGGAAAACAACGTCAATAAATGTTAAATGTGCTGTTATTACACTGCTAGTAGACAGTAGTTCCAGAGCAGAGGAAAATTGCCCTTTTGTTGGCCATGTTGCTGATGTATATTTTTTATACAAGTACATTGCTAATGTTATTCTTCCAAGCACTAATAAGCTTAATGATAATGTCATAAATTAGCTGCTTAAACAAGCCATGAATTCTCATGCATACTCAAACAGGGAAGCAGTGTCTCACAATATTAACTTAAGTTTACCTTACAGTCTAAAGTGACAAACTACACAATGGTTCTATTGCTAAAGAAGTACAAACACCATAATAGAGGTAACAATTGCGATATCATTCCATACAGTTGCTTATACCCCATCACAATCCAATATATAACTAGCGGGTGGAATATAGGAGAACCATAGAACATGGTACAACCGCCTTATGACACAAAAACTAGAAGAAAACCAAGATTTGCTTCCACTATGGAACTATCACTCTGTTCGTCACACATCCAGCATGTGAATCAATAGCCCATCTTTAGTTCTTCTCATCCAATTCTCTGTTGTATTTGAAATATTTAGCAAACATCGAAATTTAGACTTCTAATTTCCAAAAAGGAAAAGGAAATAATTTATGGCTCGTTGCTAAATATGTTCCCTCAAGCTGAATGGAAGATGGAATAATGTTGATGTGAATGGGCCCAACAAGTTGAAACAGTTCCATTATGATTGAGAAATCTGGCGATGACCTCTTTCTGCTTCCTATTCTCTTTTAGGTGTGTTTACCTGCTTGTTACTGAGAATTTAACTGGCATTCATTAATTATTATTCCTATATACTAACTTTTTTTTCTCTCTTATATGATTGAAGCTATATATTAACTTAAAAATACACTTGAAGTACTTTTACCTCATAGGATATCGTTCCGAAATGCAAGATGAATGTCCACCACTAGGGGTGGACATAAATATCCAAAAAACGAACTGAACCGAACTAATTCGGTTCTTTGGTTCAGTTTCGGATCTATTCTTTCTGAAACTTCAGTATTCGGTTCTTTGGTTCAGTTTCGGTTCTATTTTCTCTACAACTTCAGTATTTGGTTCAGCTCTCAGTTATAGGGTACCCAACCGAACTTTTAGTTGTTAATGCATTAAATAGGATCTTAATGATCTTCCACATACGAAGTAAATATAATAAATGTAGGATCTTAATAGACAGGTCCAACAATTCCCTCGAGAATAATTGATCATTTAATAAGAAAGTGATATATAATTTCAGATTAGTTCAAAAGTAATCTGCACACCAAAAGTATATCTTCTTGCTGCTTGACCACCACATCAAAAAGCACATTTTTTATTTCTAGCAAATAACTATTCAAAACTACAACTCCTTAGATTCTCCATTATTTGAGAGAAAGGATGAGAATGTTGGTATTCATTAAGATAAAAATACTTGAGTTGATTAGCTTGATTGATTATATGAACATAGACATTTTAAGAGTTAAGATAACATTAAGTATTGGAAGATGAAAGCACTCCCAAAACATTGCATAGATATTACTAAAGGAAATGAGAACTAAACCTTCTCGACTTCTCCTTATAATGAAATAAATAAGGAGAAGTCGTCACCCATTTATCATAAGCTGATGGGCTTCTATTCCTCTAATTGTCAAAGTCAAATGGTTAAGTCCAGTTGCATTGTGCAATTTTTTCATCTTTTTTGTACTCCCTCTGTCCAACAATAGTTGTCCACTATTGACTTTACACACTTCTTAAGAAACTATAAATAGAAGAGTAATTTTATTGTATCATCCTTTGAATATAATAAATATAATGTCTTAAAAAATATAATAGGAAAATGACTATAATTAATGATAAGGGTAAATTAGGAACTAAGTGTAAAATTATCCATTGATTTCATACAGTGGGCAAATATTGTTGAACATCCCAAAATAGTATAGTGGACAACTATTGTTGAACAGAGGGAGTATTAATTACTAATTATTAGAATGTATAGGAGATGATTGGGAAGCACATGAGGTATGAGTAGTTTGTTTAGTTTATAGTTTGAGCAGATTATAAGAGCCGGCAATTTCAGCCCATATTTATAAAATCAGTCCATTTAACTCATATTATAATGAGTTGGATCATTTATTTTTCAAATGGGTAAATATAGATTTCAGTTTATTTTGTAAACCATAAAAATATGGACAAATATGGGTATTTATATTTGAACTCAGAAATGAATCTGTCATATTTCATGGACCCAATGGATAAACCACTAATCTCTACTTGATTACATTCTCAAGATAAAATTTGGAAAACGTTAACCAATGAACAAATATTTACAGATTTTGAGTCAAATTATCCTTCTTAATTTAATCCACCCCCTACCTCTAGTGGCGAAGGTAGAATTTTCATCAAGGGGATTCCAAATAGATTCTCAAGTTATGCCAAGGGGGTTCAATATGCAATATACACACATAAGTATCATATTAGACCCTACGTATACCGTATACATTCCTGGTGAAGGGGGTTCCGATGAACCTCCGGCCACCCTAGCTCCGCTGCTGCCTACACCATTAATCCCCACTACTACTATCCCACCCAACTAAACTCCACTTTTGTCGGCTGTTGCATAGAGAAAATGACAAAATTGTTCCGTTAATTTGGGATGGATTCAAAGTAATTTTTTAATATATTTTTGAACTGTTTTTTTCATTTAAATTTATTGAAAGTGAACACATTTTATTTGCATCAGATATTGCAATAAACATTGTTTGTTAGATTATATTGATAACACCCAAGTCACACATAACTTGACGATATTTCATAACTTATTGATCGAGCAGCTGGCGGTAGACCACATTAAAGCACACATTTTTAGTTATTTAAAGGTTAAAATGCTGAGTCATTTACTCTATAGTTAGATTTATATCAATTATGTCTCACTGGGGGCGTGATATGCTCCAAGCTCAGTTGTGTTGCACTTACAGTAGTTTTTTTAAAATATCTTTTTTTCCTTTATCATTTCTGACTCCTTCTACCCTCCCCAGACCTCACTTGTGGGATTTCACTGGGTATGTTGTTGTTATTGTATTCTTGACTCATTCTTCTTTTTGTAGTATTTATGAAGTGATCAGAGGCCACTGGCCAGACAAATGCAGAGAAAGTAATTAAGGCGCCAGTTGAAAGTTGAAAATTTTAAATTTTCAATTAGCAAATTGCATACAAAGAATACTCAGCTGACCAGTTTAATGTTTAAATTTTTTGGGTTTAGAAGATTAAAGTGGATTAGGACCATTTTACCCAATTTTTATCTTACCCAATCCATTTTTACACATTCGTATGGATGGATAGCAATCCAATCCATTTTCAATCCGCCCATTTGTACCCCTAATCTAAACCTACATAATTCATCCAATTCACTCAATATTTTAACAGGTTGAATCATGATCTATTGTTGAGTTGACCCAATAATTTGAATTTAAAATGGCTCATTCAATAAATTTTAAAAAGGGGCTTAAACTAATATAATTTACTGGATCAAAATATAACTTGAAACCAAACAAGTAAGAATTAGAACAGGAGAATATATTCATTTGAAATCTATTTCGTTTCCCAAGTTTCGTTCAAATCCAATTCGCTTTTCTTAGTCGTGTATTTATAAACAAAATAAAAATAAAAATAAAAGAATGAAAACACAGTGAGACTAAAGCATTTGATAGCTGAAAACACAGTGAGACTAAAGCATTTGACAGCAGCAAAGTGGAATAATGTACATGAAGGAAGGAGAAAGTAAAAAGAATAATTATGGATAGAATTATGACTAGTGTCTAGTAGTAACTACAAAAAATAAACAAAGATTTAAAGTTTTTTGGCTTAATGAGATTAAACTGATGGGTAAAGAGGTGTGTACTGGCAGAGATCAGCTATTTTTGCATCAATTAATAACACATTAATCAGGCCCATACAAAAGAAAAAAATTAGAAACAAATGAATTTCAGTTCAGTATACGGTATGTACTACTCCCTTTGTCCCAATTTATGTGACTTACTTTCCTTTTTAGTCGGTCCCAAAAAAAATAACACATTTCTATATTAAGTAACAATTTAACTATAAAATGTTTATTTTACACTTAATAAAATGATTTACAGCCACACAAATTTTTATCCTTCATTTTAGACCACAAGTTTTAAAAGTTTTCCTTTCTTTCTTAAACTCTGTGCCAAGTCAAACTACCTCACATAAAATGGGACGGAGGGAGTAATAAATAACCGAAGAACTGAACGCTAACCCCTATCCACCACTATGTCTTGTTTCATCTAACCACATATGCATAGTGTACTTCTCTTTCCATTGATCTAGACTTCCTCATTATTTCAAGTATCAACGTAGCAGTTCTTTGACCATTCAGATATTTTTGCTGGCATTGATATGAATTACGTGATATATGGCTAGAAACAAAGGGATCGTGCGGATGAATCTTTGCAAAAAATTCTCCAATCAAAGTGCTTGATATAAGAAAAATCAATGAACCATACAACAGCAACAAATAGGGAATAGAATAGCAACAAAAGTTACCTGCTTATAATGTGCTCTGGTTCGCTCTTCCTGAAAATGGCAGAGAAGTACTTGTGTTACTCAAAGAATCAAATCAACAAAAGAATTACATACGGAAAAGCAGACAAACACATAGTGGAAATATTAAGTGCTTACAAAATGTTACAGCACTGCTCAAACTAGATTGTCAAATGTTACAGTCAACCCTTTTCTAGCTAAGATAAGTTCGACCTCATCACCAAGCACATCCCCCCCCCCCCCAAAAAAAAATGCCTAGTCAAGGACCATGAAGAAGCAATGGTTACCTAATGCATCAGTAAACAATTACCCTTATAAGCAGTGGCGTACGCAAGATTTTTCGTAAGCGGTGTCACATTTTAAAATGAGAACAAGTAAATAAAATAATGTAACAACATATTAAATAGGAACAAAATATATATAAAAGACAACTCACGTATATTAATACCTCTTCTCGATGAGTTTTTTCGTTTTCTTAACTGTATTCAAAATAGTACCAAACACTTTTATATAGGGCATCAAACTATCACTAAATAGTTCATTTAATTCCACAAATCATTCTTAAATCAATATCATTGGAAAGAAAGAAGATGAAAGGAAAGAAGAAAAGAGAAAACATACAGCAACACAACTAATCAGGGAAGAAGCAACATCTTTCTCAATACGTAAAATACGCTGAAGTTTCTTGATGCAACTCTGGAGTAATTGGTTCAACATTTTGTTAACTACCAAGAGATCAAAGGTTCGAATCTGGACATGTATACTTTGTAGATTGAAGCGCAAAAACTTTAAACACTAAATCAGGCCACCAATATTAGAACTAGCGACACCTTTGTTGAAAACTAAGGCCCTGACAAAATGACTTGTGTGGCTCTTTGTGCCAAGCAGTGTCATTTTACTCAATTAATCCTCTATTTTTGTTTTGGCTTTTATTATATACATGTTTAGTAAATTTTTCCAACCAAGCAGTGCTTGACCTCAGGTAAACCCAACCATGTTTACAAGGAAATCACCCATTACTTCTATCTAGTCTAAAAATGTTTTTTTTTTTAAATCCAAAGAAAGCAACTTTAATTTTCATGAGACTGCTCACCATATGAAAACAAACAGTATAAGATTATATGCTTTCAGCTACTATCCAACTAACAACAGAATAGGATGTAATTGTTAGAATAGGAATAGGTTTATACAATCCTATTAGAATAGGAATAGGTTTATACAATCCTATTAGAATAGGAATAGGTATACAATCCTATTAGAATAGGAATAGGTATACAATCCTATTAGAATAGAAATAAGTTTATACAATCCTATTAGAACAGGAATAGGAATAGGAATAGAAATAGGAATTCTAAATAGTATCCTACTTGGTAAAGGATTGTATTCTAGGGTCTATAAATAGGGTCTCAATGTAATAATGTAAACAACAACTATTCAATAATATTCTTCTCATATATGTCTCACATGGTATCAAAGCCTCTACGATCTTGGTAGAGAATCAAAGCGCTTTCGCTGCCGGCGGGTGGCTATTACCCATATATGCTGCCCTTCTGGTCAATGATTATGTTAATAAAAGTAGGATCAATAATATATGCATGAACCCCATATTCAGGGGAAGAAAACTTAGTTAGGCAAGTCATCGTGCGTCAATTTTTGATGACTTTCTAGGGTTGTTTGTATCAAGCACATATCAATCGGTGTTTGTGTAGCACCGTGTCATCTTTTCGGTGACTACCTTTTCATATTCAATTTGTGTAGCACTGTGCCATCATTCCGGTGACTACTTTCTTATATCTAATTTGTGTAGCACCGTGCCGTCATTCCGGTGACTACTTTTTCATATTTAATTTGTGTAGAACTGTGCCATCATTTTGGGGACTACTTTTTCATATTTAATTTGTGTAGCACCGTGCCATCCTTCCGGTGGCAACTTATTATCTTTGCATATCTGATTTGCATAGCACCGTGCATCTCTCCGGACTACTTTTCATATTTAATTTTTGTAGTACCGTGGATTATTCCGAACTACTTTCTCATATCTGAGTTGCATAGCATCATGTGTTTTTTCAGTGACTCCTCAGATTTGATTTGCATAGTTCCATTCGTCTTTCCGGTGACTCCTCAAATCTGATTTGCGTAGGGTTGTGCCATCATTCCAACCCTACCCATATAATTTTCTTTTTTCAGTAGGGTCGTGTCATCATTCCGACCCTACCCATATTATTTCTCTTTTTCAATGGGGGTCGTTCCATCAATTCAAACTATCCTATATAATTTCTATTTTCTAGTTGGGTCGTGACATCATTCCGACCCTACCAATATAATTTTATTTCTTAGATTGTGATCACTTTTATCCATCAAATCTAATACTCCGATATATTCATGTTCTGGCCAGTTTTTTGGTGACTTTCTTGTTAAATATTGACACGTCTATTGATTCCAACATGATCCATACACTTTATACTAGAATTTGAGCACTTTCGGCAACCGTTGCATTGTGAAGAAGTCTATATGGAGCAACCACCTAATTTTGTTGCTCAGGGGGAGTTTAGTAGCATTGTATGTTAATTACGTAAGTCACTCTATGGTCTGAAACTTGCAAGCTTGGTTTGGGAAGTTCAACACTGTAATTTTATCACTCTCTGTTTTATCAGCATTATGCATCAAATTCAGTATTTCATGAGAAGACCAATTGAGATTGATTGTCAAATTTGTGAAGTCGAGTGATCAACTTGCAG
>NW_026037756.1:0-1047 GCF_019186545.1 Solanum stenotomum | reverse complement strand
TCATTTTTTGTTTAACAACTAGTGTATATATTGCCATGTAGTTCACCTATTCAAAATCGAAATGCTTAACCTTCATTCACAAATTCAACAATTTGTTTACATACAATAACTTGAATTAACAAAAAAAATTTATTAATACCTTTACAACTCCAGAATAAGAAATATGGAGACAACAAGAAAATTGAGTATGATGTATCACATTTTTTGTTAAATTGATAAAGAATATGACCTGATATGTCTTAAAATAAGTAATTTTTAGTTATAAAGTTAATTATGGGAAGTTGCTCATTGTATGGGAGTAATGTAAGGATAGTGGGTTATATTTAGAATCAACTCCTTGTTTAGTTTGTTGTACTTAAAGATGTATTAATGAATAAATAAAAAAACTAAAAAAACTAATACAAAAATACAGCAAAAAAGTGATATAAATTGTAGTCATTTATTGAAAATAACATATTTATAGCTATTGATATTCATTAACCCTATAAATATAGTTATTTTTGTAAGATACCACAATTAGTTCTTGAATAGTGTTTGGTGTTAACAAACTTCTTTGACTTTATTCCTATCATTTATAGTATTGTTTATATAATATTTTAATATTATTTATATAATATTGTAATTACGACATTAAAGATTAAAATGGAATGAGTGAGGCAAAAATATCTATCATTGTATCGAAAAAATATATCACAATGGTTCTTAATTAATGTTGGGTGTCAACTTTGACTTTGTTCCTATTATTTATTAGTATGCTTATTATAGAGTAATTTAATCATATCATTAAGATTGTTTGGTTGTTGATTAGAGAGAAGATTTCGTCCACCAAGCGGGACAGAGGGGAATATAAATTATTTAATAAAATAACCAATACATATATTAATAATAATACTTGAATTAAAACACAAAATGATAAGAATCTTGTCATAGTTACTTATGAATACACCTCATATGAAGGGGATAAAGATCCGGTCAAGTATAATTAGGTTAAGTAATGTTCAATGGCCTTATAGATTCACGCCATGTGTACTATATAATAATTTATGG
>NW_026037755.1:0-268 GCF_019186545.1 Solanum stenotomum | reverse complement strand
TTGTTCAGTTATGTGTTATTTCAGTTTTTCTCTATCCTGCATGCTCAGCACCTTTCAAGTACTGACGCATACGTGCGCTACATCTTCTCATGATGTAGGTTCAGGTCCTCAGCATCCAGATCACGCTTAGATCGATTCTCGATCTTCAGTTCAGCAGCATCAGTGGTGAGTCCTCATTCTTCGAGGACTAGTGACATGTTTATCTTTATCGCTTTTAGTCTTCAGTTTCAGTTTTGCTAAACCTAGTTGGGGTATGTCCCAACATTTC
>NW_026037754.1:0-235 GCF_019186545.1 Solanum stenotomum | reverse complement strand
ATCATAAATTAAACCAATTTAGTCAATTAAAGCCAAAAAAAAAGTTTGACTAAGATATTTGATTAAGTAAAAAAAATACATAAGCTGATAAAATGGAATTCATTAAACAAAATAACATAGAGAAAATAGTTCATCTTTTGGGGAATTCAACTAAGTTAATTAACAATTCTAAAGTTAGAGTTGATTAAAAAAATAAAAAATTACAATTCAATAATTTAAGAGAAATCGAATTTGA
>NW_026037753.1:0-587 GCF_019186545.1 Solanum stenotomum | reverse complement strand
AATGAAAGATGGGGAATAAAACAACGAGTCAAATGTGTTATATGTGACTTGAATTTGTTGAATAAGTCATGTGATAACTGATATTGAGGGGATAGAAGAGCATGAGTAGGCTATGATTGATACAGACATTGATATTAAGACAGATGATGTGTAATACTATGATGTGGGCGTGATATGGTTGTGATTGAGACAGGCGATGTGTAATACTATGATGTGGTCGTGATATGGTTGTGATTGAGACAGGTGATGTGTAATACTATGATGTGGTCGTGATATAGTTGTGATTGAGACAGATGATGTGTAATACTATGATGTGATCGTGATATGATTGTGATTGATGACATATGCATATTCATTATTCATCATATGTGTGAACTATCTGTTGCATGAGTTCTGAGACACTGATATGAGGATGGATGGATATGAGACACAGTTGAGACTAGCTCCGGCTAGAGATATATGAGATGGACTAGCTCCGGCTAGCGATTTGGATGCCGATGAGATCTGGTTCCGGCGGTGATACATGGTCCATGTGTGGCCCCCATGGGTTCTGATTTGGGTATTCAACGCGGACTGATTACGTCAAC
>NW_026037752.1:0-793 GCF_019186545.1 Solanum stenotomum | reverse complement strand
GCCTAAAATGACCCTTCCGGAGCTGATGGTATCGTCAGAATTGGATTCCGATGTCATCTTCTTGAACTTTTGATCGAAAATGATCGTTCAAGGTTCATAAGCTCCAAAACACAAAAACTCGCACCAAGACCAAACGAACGACCAGGTGACCGAACTGTCAGTCCCAGCAAGTCATAAATGACTTGGGGTCGCTATAGGAACGCTCTAAACGACACACAGAAGGCAAGAAACAGAAATGACCTAGAGGGTCATTACAATATCCACTACTAAAAAAGACTTTCGTCCGCGAAAGAAAGGATCAAGAAGTACTTGAAGGCTCAAACAAGCCAGGAAACTGCTCTCGCATCTCCTGCTCGGTCTCCTAGGTAGCCTCCTTGACTGGACGATGCCTCCAATGGACCTTAACAACAGGAATGACTCTTGAGCGCAATCTCCTCACATCTCTGACTAGAATGACAACTGGCTCCTCCATAAATGTCAAACGATCATCCAACTCGACTGCATCATACTGGAGCACATGGGACTCATCAGGAACATACCGCCGCAGCATCGAAACATGAAACACTGGGTGGATGGCCGAAAATGCTGGAGGTAGGGCCAACTCATAAGCAACCTCTCCAATTGTCCGGAATATCTCAAAAGGCCCAATGTACCTAGGGCTAAGCTTGCCCCGCCTCCCAAACCTCATCACGCCCTTCATGGGCGACACACGGAGGAATACCCGGTCACCAACAGAGAATCTCAAAGGTCGACGCCTCTGATCCCCATAACTCTGGTGCCTACCCTGAGCCGT
>NW_026037751.1:0-1133 GCF_019186545.1 Solanum stenotomum | reverse complement strand
TTCTAACATTAGTCGTTGTATCAAGGAACCTAAAATTTTTGGGCTTAAAAGTCATGATCATCATGTTCTTTTTCAGCGTACTGTACCACTTATCATTAAAGAAATTTTACCAAAAGATGCACATGACCCATTAATTGAATTGTCATTGTTCTTTAATGATTTGTGTTCTAAAGAGTTATCTGTGGAGAAGCTAGATCAGCTAGATAAAAGCATACGAATGACATTATGTAAATTAGAACGTGTGTTCATGCCGACGTTCTTTGATGTTATGGTTCATTTGGCAATTCATTTGGCAAATGAGGCGATGTTGGGTGGTCCTGTTCAATTTCGATGGATGTATTACATTGAAAGGTTGGTTTCTTACTTTTTAAATCTATTCTTTTAATTTAAATTTATTAAAATATTAATATCTTTCTTCATAGATTTCTGCGAACCTTGAAAGGTTATGTACGGAACAACTATCGTGTAGAAGGATCAATTGCTGAGGGTCATATCGCAGGAGAGTGCATTACATTGTTCTCTAGATATTTGAGTGATATGGAAACTAAGCAAAATCGTCCAGATAGGAATTCTAATTCTTCTGACATTGAACACAATAGCTTATCTATATTTAATTGTCATGGTAAACCACTAGCAGGGGGTTCCTGGACAAATTTGAATACTTTAGAAATCAATCAGGCTCATTTTTACATTCTCCAAAATTGTGAGGAAGTCAGACCTTGGATTGAGTAAGATTTGTTTCACCTTTACATCATTTTCTTACAAACACTTAACAATTGTGTTCTATTTTTTTATGATTTTTTTCAAATCTCCCCAATCTATAGGGAACATTTAGAAATTCTAACAAAGGAGAACAATAGAAATGTAGCAAAGAGACACAAGGAGGAATTTCCTTTATGGTTTGAAAAAAAGGTAAAATCTTTCATTTGATGATTTGTAAATTTATTTTTTAAAATGACATTAATATTATTTGTGATTTTGAAATTAAAATACTACAGGTGATACAATTAAAGGAAAATGGTGATAACCGAATTACTGAAGAATTACTAATTTTGGCAAGACCTCCAGATCCTCGAGTTTATTGTTATAGCGGATATGTATTGACTGGTTCTCGATTTCGAACAATGGAATCT
>NW_026037750.1:0-716 GCF_019186545.1 Solanum stenotomum | reverse complement strand
ATCTGGAAAAGCATCATTAATTTTAGCCTTATCTCCAAGCTTTAGCATGGCCTCCTCCTCTAATCTGGACAAGTGGTCGGCAACTTGATTTTCAGTTCCCTTTCTATCTTTTACCACAAAATCAAACTCCTGCAGCAATAATACCCATCTAATCAATCGTGGTTTTGCATCCTTTTTTCGCCATCAAATACCTCAATGCAGAATGATCAGTATGCACGATGACCTTAGTACCAAGCAAGTAGGAACGAAATTTTTCGAATGTAAAAACCACCGCAAGGAGTTCTTGTTCGGTCACAGTATAAATCTTCTGGGCCACATTTAGAGCTTTGCTAGCATAGTAAATAGGGTGAAGGATTTTCTCGCGCCTTTGACCTAATACTACACCCAGTGCCTCTCCACTTGTATCGCACATTACCTCAAACGGTTGTTCCCAATCCGGTGAAATAATGACAGGTGCTGTAACCAACTTTTCCTTCAACTCTCCAAATGCTCTAAGACAAGCATCATCAAAATAGAACTTACTCTCCTTCTCAAGCAGTTTGCACAAGGGATGTGCAATATTTGAGAAATTTTTGATGAATCTCCTATAAAAACTTGCATGTCCAAGAAAACTTCTAACACCTTTTACAGAGATGGGTGGTGGAAGCTTTTCTATTACCTCAACTTTAGCTTTATCAACCTCAATACATTTCTTTGAAATTTGATGACCCAACACT
>NW_026037749.1:0-470 GCF_019186545.1 Solanum stenotomum | reverse complement strand
TATATATATATACTGATGGTATAAATAATGCTAAGAACTTTAAAGACCGAACTCCTTAGAATTCAAATCATGGAAGTCACTTTTGGTTACCTATCTTATGTTTTAGGTTAGTTAATTAAGTTTTTTATCAATGGTTACATATTATTATATTTCTCATAAATATACACATTAACAAAGAGTGATAAAATCTTCACCGGCATTAGTTAATTGTCATTGGATCCAGTGTCGCTATAAACTTTAGGGACATTTACAAAGAGTGCTAACTGCCGCTAAAAATACATTTTTAATAACAATTAACCTATTGCTGTAAATTAATAGTTGTTAAAGGTAATTTTTGACGTAGAGAATGACGATGTTTGAGCCAACAAGTTGTTGAGCTAAGAGGAAATGAACCATTTTAAAAAATAACCTTTTTGATTATATATAAACGGTTGAATCTTCTTGAAGAGTTTGGGGGGGGGGGGGGGGGG
>NW_026037748.1:0-673 GCF_019186545.1 Solanum stenotomum | reverse complement strand
TGGGACGTAGTATAGCAAGGACCCTCCCGGATAATGGGGCTAGACTAACATAATTTTATCTAACCGATTCATCATGAAGAATGGAGTTGGTGTAAACACGCATAAGCCCTCTAAAGAATACATCGCGACAAAGCTCGAATTGTTCAAAATCTCGATTCAAAGCTAAGCACCATCTTTTATTTCTCTCACAAAATTTTCTTATATTAAACTCTGGCAAAATTTTGTGTTATTATTTTTGTTTGTTTTTCAGGAATCTAGTGATAGAATGGGGTCAATCCATATTTCAAGTTCAGGATTTTACCTAGGAGGGAGTCGACTCTCAAGCTCATGGTCAATTGAAGTGGCTAGAGCTCATCTTAAGAACAAGGTCGATATCCAAGTCCAAGTAGAAGGAGCCTACCGGAAGAGAGGCATTTATCTTCGAACTCACTCAAAAGGAAAATCAGTATCTCACAACTTGAGAAACATGAAGACCTAAGTCAAGATTCAAGAGAAGCTGCAGAGCTAGAATTTGATACTTGCATTTTCTTTTAATTCTTTGTTTCTCATGTTGGTGTAATAATAGGAGCCGCGAACTGAAGCCTCGATAGAACCTCACTCAACTTCTAACTCATTATTTCATCTCCTTGAACTACACGTGACCTAATTCTCTTATAACCCGGGATATGTAGGA
>NW_026037747.1:0-294 GCF_019186545.1 Solanum stenotomum | reverse complement strand
CCTTAGAGCTCATATATCGTAAAATCAAAAATGATCCTAAAAAATCATTAACAATCCTAAATTGAAAAAACTCTTGACCCAATTTTTATTAGATAAACTTAAGCTCTAAACCCTAACGTAAAAATCCTTAACCAAATACCTAAACTCTTTTTAATAATGCTCAGATTATATCATTGTTCAGTATGCCCTATTAAGTTATATATATTTGTTCATCTTTATCATGTCATGCATGCTCAGAATCTTTCAACTACTGATACATAGTCTACGCTACAGCTACTCTTAATGTAGGTTCAG
>NW_026037746.1:0-358 GCF_019186545.1 Solanum stenotomum | reverse complement strand
CAGAATTTAACGTGGAGTTCCAGGTGTTAGATATCAACACTAGCTACAACCTGCTTCTGGGAAGACCGTTTATTCATATGGCCGGGGCTGTGCCGTCTACCCTTCACCAACTGATGAAATTTGTTTGGAAGGACCAGGAATTGGTCATTTATGGTGAAGGGAACCATTCCAATGGATGTGCACCAATCATTGATGATGTCTCTCGAGGTTGCGATTTCTACACGGTGGAGCTGGTAAATGCCACCGGTGATGACTTGGCTCCACAGCCTCCTATGCCTGCCGTGTACAAAATGATTGCTGTTGTCATGCTCCAAAATGGTTTTGAACCAAGTTTCGGATTGGGGAAGCACTTTCAAGG
>NW_026037745.1:0-828 GCF_019186545.1 Solanum stenotomum | reverse complement strand
AAGATCGATGGTTCTGTTTTGGTGGAATAAAAAAAAAAATTTAAGAGTTGGGGGCGGTAATCCCAAAATCTTGGGAAGTGGAAAGGTTGAGAAGTGGTAGGAGTGTTAAGTTGTGTTTTCTTCTGAAGGAAGTTAAGCTATTTATCTTAAAAGCTTATTTGAAATATATATATATAAAAAGAGGAGAAAAAAGAAAAGAAAAAAAAATAAATTCTCACACCTACTTATGTTTAAAGATAAATTTAGAAGCAATTACAAGGTTGTAAATCTGTACGCTATAAGATGTAAAATAATTTTATAGTTGAAATATGTGGAATTCCAGTGCGTGATCATCCCGTCATTATTGGCGTGATTGGAATATCTTAAAATATATTCCAATTAGTACGATATTTGACATTCCACGTGTTTTTTTTTAAAAAAATATTAAGATTTTAAAAATAAATTTAACTATCTTGCCATTATAATAAAAACAATTATTTATAAAGAATTACTTTATAGAAGTTTAAAATAACATATTGTAATATTTACATGCCACATTTATCCAAATTAAAATCCTATATCAATATCATACCAAATTAAAATGGTATGGTACAATGTTCCTCTATTCTTTTTCGGTACTATAATTCCATAATGTTTGGTTTGGGGAATTTTCAATTAGCAATTCAAGTTGTTAAAAAAACTGTCTTTTCGTATTGTATCATTCACGTCTAAAAACTTGTTCTTTGATGTTAGTATTGTGGGATAAGGCACAAGTACCTCCTACACTATATGACCGAAATCTCAGAGACACACCTTAACTTAACTAAGGTCCTATTACCCCCCTCGAAT
>NW_026037744.1:0-720 GCF_019186545.1 Solanum stenotomum | reverse complement strand
AGGAGATAAGAAAAGAGATAAGACAAAAAAGACACTTGTAAATATACTAGTCTTATTATTGAATGTAATATAGTCAATAAAGTGGGTAGTGTGTGCATGTGCNAAAGTAGGATGGACAAATGTAATAAAGTAGTATGGGCAAGTATGGGCAAGAATGGACAAGTGTAACAATTATATGGGTAAGTGTAAGTAGTAGGAATGGTAGGTGTAAATTGTAAGTAGTACGTAAGAATTCCTTTCTATATAAGTGGAAGGATATGTAAATATAAAGGCAGGCATTGCCTAACTTAAAACTTTCTCTCAAAAAACTCTCTCAACTAAAAATTTAGTATTTAGATAAATGGAGAAAAAATCTGAAATCCAATCAGATATTTCAGATAGCATGGCTAACCAAGAAGCAAAGGTATATTATTCAAAATATATGCGGAACTAATTTCTTATATTCCTGAATATCATATATATGATTGAATAAATTTATGTTAGTTATTATGTATTAGAATTATTTGAATCATGATTTCTAGTTTATTAGCACACTGGAAACAGGGAGAAAACTTCTATACTATGTCATCCTAATGTTGAAACCGGTAGGCGAGGAAGCCGTTTAGGGGAGTAAACAAAGTTGAGGCGCTGATAAGAAGAAAGTATCCGCTAAAGTACGATGCTAGTAGTGACAGAAAAACATGATAAAAATTATCTAGTTCATAATGATCTAATATGAAT
>NW_026037743.1:0-720 GCF_019186545.1 Solanum stenotomum | reverse complement strand
CTTTCCTCAAGATCAGCGTATTCCTCCATTTAATAAATATGGAGAGATCAAAAGGGCGAGAAGCTCCCCAAAAATTGACAATTTTTTGTAGATGCAAGAAATATTTTATGCTTCCTATACCAAGAGTTGGGAATATTCAAATTCTCAGCAAAGCAAGGCTCATAATGAACATTGCAACTATGTTAGAAGACGGAACAAACGAAAATCACAAAGAGAGTGATATTATCATTTTCCAGCAACTAAAAATATCTGGAAGACGCTCATCTGCATTTACATTATCAGATATGATAATACTCTTACCTTGAAGGTTATTTGTATTGTATTGTCGAATGAGATGATACCACTACTCGAAGAGTCATTTATATCGTATTGTCAAATAAGATGATATCACTACTCCGAGAGTCATTTTTATTTATATTGTTGGTCGAGACAATACCGCCATCCAAAAGATACCCAGAAGATCACCTATGTTGCTCGGTGAAGCGTTATCTTCGTTCGATATCAAGGAGGCATCATCAAAAGATTCATGCATTGCGGAAAAAATGTCATGCATCGCGAGAAAAATGGCATGCATTCCAAGAAAAAAGGATTCATGCATCGCAGGGAAAGATCATGCATAGCAAGAGAAATAATTCATGCATCGCGGGAAAAGATCATGCATTGCAAGAGAAATAATTCATGTATCGCGGAAGAAGATCATGCATAGCAAGAGAAAAATGT
>NW_026037742.1:0-356 GCF_019186545.1 Solanum stenotomum | reverse complement strand
AAGTCGGATTTTAGGGGGAAAAGGGCTGAGGTGTCGCGCCAGCCAGCGCACCCCAAAAAGGAACGCTGAACTTTCACCTTGGGGCGGCGCGCCTGGCAGAACGCCAAGCACTCCCTCTGAAGTTTGAGGGGTGGCGCCCCGCGCCTCTTAGAGCGCCAAGGACGCCAATCCTTCCCTTTACCTTTCATTTCCCACTTTTTCATACATGTTCCTTGGTAAAGTACCTATGTTTTATAGTTGTTTCCAATACTTTAAGGTACATCTTAACATCCCAAACTCATCCATAAACGTGTGATCATACACCTTGAATTCATAATCCAATTAGAGTAAAGTTAGGATCCAAGTCAAGTGAAGTT
>NW_026037741.1:0-226 GCF_019186545.1 Solanum stenotomum | reverse complement strand
TGGAAGTTGAGATTAGACAAGAAGATGATTTGATAGAGGTTAGACCAGAGTCTGAGAAAGCAACAGAGCAAGAAGTGGAGATATCTCAGAAAGTGGTCCCCATACCTAGACCTCCACCACCTTTTCCACAGAGTTTAGTGATGAAGACCGAGGATGGTAAATATCGCAGGTTTATTACTATGTTGAAGCAACTCTCTGTCAATGTTCCTTTGATAGAAGCCTTGGA
>NW_026037740.1:0-712 GCF_019186545.1 Solanum stenotomum | reverse complement strand
ACTTTATTTTATACTTCTTATTTATATTATTACTTCTTATTAGAAGTGAGACTTTAGAGGACGAACATGACACTACAAAGTTGTACACAAAGCATTTCAAATTGTACTATAAAATTCATTGTCGCTCATTAATTGTACACGTGTCTTTCTACATATACAACAACCCACATGAATAATTACTTTTCTTACTTTTTTTCCTCTGTTTCTCTCTCTATATATTCATTTTTTTCCTTTTTTTCTACTTTCCATTCTCCCCTTTTACTTTCTTTAGTTTATCTTTGATCTTAAATTTTTCATAGATCTTTAAAATATTTTGAATTATTAATTATTATGAATTATAATATTTTGATTTTTACGTAGTTTACAAATATATAAATTTCATTTTTAAAAAATTGGAGATACCATATGCAAATTTACGATCAAACTTAAACTATTTGATTCTCGAGAAATAAAAAGTGTCACATAAAATGGGACAGACGAAGGATAACTCTCAATTAAATTTATTTCACTTTTTATTTTCCATTTTTAACATAATTTTTCAAGTTGGATTTCTAGGAATTCTATTGTAGACCCATTTAAATTTTACCTTTTTGTTTTAAACTAGAGAATTTGGTCGCACTTCGCGCGATCATTAAAAATTAAATATTTTTGATTAATTTTATATTTACTCTGTTGTTTAATCGCAATATTATTGTTTGTTTTAGTACTATGA
>NW_026037739.1:0-589 GCF_019186545.1 Solanum stenotomum | reverse complement strand
GTTGGTGATCCTAACGCTATTGTACCTGTTGAGGTTGTGGGTGTTGTAGAAGATAATTTGACATATGAAGAAGTCCCAGTTCAGATCTTAGATAGACAAGTTAAAAGGTTGAGGAACAAAGAAGTGGCGTCCGTTAAGGTGCTTTGGAGAAATCAACAAGTGGAGAGTGTTACTTGGGAGGCCGAAGCGGACATGCAAAGACGTTATCCTTATCTATTCAACTCCACTCAGGCCTAAGGTATTAAATCAAGTCCTTTGTACTCCATTAAGTCTTACATTTCAGCTCCTGAATCATTAATGTGCATTTATGTTTAAATTAATGAGTTATGGATGCTTTACACTAAGTTTTGAAACCTTGAAGTGATGTTTAAATAAAATTTTTGCATTCATGTTGGGGCTGATATGTTCTTACTAAGTCTTGCCTTGTACGTCTCTTCCACATTCGGGGACGAATGTTCCCAAGGGGGAGATACTGAAATGACCCAAAAGTTCTTCAAAATGTGCTTCGGAAGATACCGGAAACTTGTTTAGCTATATAAAAAAAATTCGTTTCGTTTTTCTAAAATCAGACTTCATATTCTTGTTTAGG
>NW_026037738.1:0-3980 GCF_019186545.1 Solanum stenotomum | reverse complement strand
AAGTAGTAGATTCAATTAAAGACTTTCCCACCCCACTCTTTAAGGGATTTAATGATTTGAATGAAGCGCTAGACTATGCTAAAGGAACTCTCGGGCCTAATTATTTCATCAGTCCAGCTTTGAGACAAATTTCAAGACCGTCTTTGCAATACAATATTCAGAAAGACACAAACAGAATCATTTTCGGCGATCATTGTTCCTCAATGACGGAAGGAGTCAAAAGGTTAAATCAGACGATCGAAAGACTAGAAACAGAAAAAGGGAAAATGACCCAACATATTCACTCATTACAAGAGAAGATAAGATTTTTACTTGGAAATACCGATCAAAATAAGAGTTCTCCATCTCACCACAAAATGGATAAGACGGGGGTACATTCCCCAACGAATGTAGAAAAAGCTATTGTACCAGCTAAAGGTACAGCTAGTCCCGTTCAAACGGTAGCGGGTAAAGACTCATCAAATCCGTTGATGGTTGACACTTTACCAAAAAGTGTAAGAATTCTGCCGGCAAGTTTCAATACAATGGCTGAGACAAGTAAAAAGACAAAAGGATTCCTCCAAAAAAGAAAAAAAAATAAAAGGATAGAAAAAATAATAAAAAGTTCCCTTTACAAATTTCTCACAGAAAAGACTAAAGAAGTACAAGAAAAAATCATACGAGAAAATCCAAAGCCAGATCCAGAAAATTCTGACCACGAGAGTAGCAGTGACGAAAATAATTTATCAGACCAATTTAATCAACATTATGATCCAAATGACGACAATGATTCAGGGATGAGTTTTGATTCTGTAGCACTACACAACCTGGATACCTAGAGAAATACGTAGCAAATAGCATCAACACAAGAAGACAAACAAATAGGTAAGCAGTGACATCATAACAAAGAAGCCTCAACTACAAGACTCCACTACAAGACTCCACTACAAGTCCATTATGATAAAGAGACTCCACTACATGTCCACTACTCCACTAACACAAGAAGACAAAAGAAGGACACCACTCCACTATCACAAGAAGACAAAGAAGGACACTCAATTTCAAAAAAGTTTTCACAAAGCCATGTGACGATAGGGCCCAAAGAGCACCCGGCAGGTGAAGAAAGTTTTTAGAAATTGAAATCCGAATTTCAAATCCGGATGAACTTCTATAAATAGAACCATATTACAAAAAGAGTAGCACAGCGAAGTGCAGAGCAGAGAGCAAAAGCTTAAATATTTCTAAGTAATAGTTTACATATTCCCCTTCCCTTTCAAAATAAAAGTGAGTAAGTGTTTGTTGTGTTTGTACAAAGAGTGTGAGTGTTTATTTTCCTACAAGTACCTGCAAGGTCACTTCGGGGACTCCCGAAAGGGAAACCTCATTCCGACCATTATCATGTAAGTAGTTATCTGTTTTCTAGATCCTAGTAATCTTCTCCCTAAAATGTATGTACTATGTGTATGTTATTATGTGTGTATATGATATGATGTTCATATTATTATGATATGCTATTATGATTTTCATTAACATGTTCACTCTTTGATTTATTCTTAGTAAATGGTTAGTTCTCTATCCTCTTAGTAACCCCGATGGATTAACCTGTAAATACCTAAGGATGTTGAAAGTCCGCCATGGTCAGGAAACCAAAAGGACTGTGAATCCCAGGGTGTGGTTAAAGAAGCAGGTGCTAAGAAAATGGGTAAAGAAAAGAGATGAAAGGAGTAAGGTAAAGAGATGAACAGTAAAAAAAAAAAAAGTAATTTTGGGAGAAATTACATGGATTCAGCAACAAAAAACTACTAATACTAGATAACGGAACAGGAAGAGGGAGTACTGAGTAGGATTTTACAACAAATTTTACAACCGCAGCTTACATCATCTTGACAAAAGCTATCCTCTTTTGTTTAAATTTAAATTCTTACACACCATATTCTTAATTTAAACGTATATTATATTTGGTATCAGACCTTGTCTCTTTACTGTTCAACTCTTTACCTTACTCCTTTTATCTCTTTTCTTTACCCATTTTCTTAGCACCTGCTTCTTTAACCACACCCCGAGATTCACAGTCCTTTTGGTTTCCTGACCATGGCGGACTTTCAACATCCTTAGGTATTTACAGGTTAATCCATCGGGGTTACTAAGAGGATAGAGAACTAACCATTTACTAAGAATAAATCAAAGAGTGAACATGTTAATGAAAATCATAATAGCATATCATAATAATATGAACATCATATCATATACACACATAATAACATACACATAGTACATACATTTTAGGGAGAAGATTACTAGGATCTAGAAAACAGATAACTACTTACATGATAATGGTCGGAATGAGGTTTCCCTTTCGGGAGTCCCCGAAATGACCTTGCAGGTACTTGTAGGAAAATAAACACTCACACTCTTTGTATTTTTTTTTTTTTTTTTTTTTTACTGTTCATCTCTTTACCTTACTCCTTTCATCTCTTTTCTTTACCCATTTTCTTAGCACCTGCTTCTTTAACCACACCCTGGGATTCACAGTCCTTTTGGTTTCCTGACCATGGCGGACTTTCAACATCCTTAGGTATTTACACGTTAATCCATCGAGGTTACTATAATATACGTTTTAGTATCAGAAAACGATTGTCACATATCTAACCATTTCTGGTTCTGATGCCCACTTGAATTTGAACTAGATGCTCCGTCTTTATCTGTACTCATGCTGAAAACAAACAGTTAGTTTTCATAAGTTTGCTTAGTTGATCTGCTAAAGAATTTGTTTAAGTGTAAAGGTTGTAAAATGGGAAGAATAGATATCTCTATAGTAGAAACACATTTATTAGGAAAAAAGCTTTTTAATAAGCTCCCTGGAGCATTAGGAAGAGAAATAGAAGACAGATGTAACAAAAGAGAAGGAGTTATGCAAAATCCAAATGTTAATTGGTCTATCGGACATAAAATACATGTTATGGAAATATTACAAGAAAAGTGTACAAATATACAAATACAAAAACAATTAAAGCAAAATGAGACTGGTTTTTGTAAGAATATATATACAACACAAAGCTATGATCAAGGTACACAAAATAAGAAATATAGAAGAAAATATCAAAATAACCAAGACTACAGACCAAGGAAAAAATATTATCTACGAAAATCTACGGCAAAAAAGCCTTACTTAAATAAAGATAGACATGTAAGAAAACATAATAATAATAGAATTTATAAAAATAGACTATCTTGTTTTACATGCGGAAGTGAAGAACNCGGAAGTGAAGAACATCTTGCTAACACTTGTCCAGGAAGAAATAATAGTAGAACGAGAAATTCCCAACACATAGAAGATTTCCAAGAAACCCTGATAAATGTAGATGAATACATGTCAGATAATGAAAGTATATATTCAGTAATAAGTATAGATGCTTTAGAAGGAAGACAACACGACTCATCTGATTCAGAAGAAAAAACTTTAATAAATGAAATAGGATTAGAAAAATTGGACATCAAGGATTTTACATTTGTCAATCTACATTGTGATCACCAATTTTCAAAAGGGAAAGGTTTAGATAGCCAAAAATGTTTTAATTGTACAGGATATCCCAGTAAAGACAGAAGAGCTAAATGTACGAATTGCTATATAGAAGGATGCCTCATGTGCATCAATAAAATATTTAACATTAAAGTTATAGACCAGACCATAAGCATAAAAGAAAAAACATTAACGTCCCTAGAAAAAAGGATTGATAGTTTAGAAGACAGAATAGATAAATTAGAAAAGGGAAAAGAAAAAGTAGAAGAGAAAGAAGAAATTGAGCTCTTAAATGAAAAAGAGGAACACAAATCGTTTGAAGGATTAATTTGTAATGAAGACAAAAAGATCAATACTATCAAAATATTAACGAGAATAAGAATTAAAAACTATGAAATAGAAACTTTAGCTCTAGTAGACTCGGGGTGTACAAAGAGTATAATAAATAGAAACATCCTGCCTATAGAAATAATAAAAGAAT
>NW_026037737.1:0-464 GCF_019186545.1 Solanum stenotomum | reverse complement strand
GTAAAAGGCATTTTTGGGAAAATCGGCAAGCGCAAACCACCTTTAGGCAGTTTGGTTGCGTAGATCTCGAAAAATACGCGGATTCAAAAAAGAAATCGCACGAAACGGACAACCGAGGCCCGAGTTATGGCCGTTTGAAGTTTCATAAATTCAAAGCCACCTTCCGCCTTTAAGATGCTGAATTTCAAATGGCCGTAACTTTCGGCTCGAACGTCCGTTTGACGCAATCTTTTTTTTGAAACCTCGTATTTTTTCGAGATCTATATGAAGGACCCATCGCCTCTGTCTGAATTTCCTTTTAGTTTTCTCATCATATTTCGACGCGCGTAAGAATCAGTAAAAGGCGTTTTTGGGAAAATCGGCAAGCGCAAACCACCTTTAGGCAGTTTGGTTACGTAGATCTCGAAAAATACGCGGATTCAAAAAAGAAATCGCCCGAAACGGACAACCGAGGCCCGAGTTAT
>NW_026037736.1:0-539 GCF_019186545.1 Solanum stenotomum | reverse complement strand
TACTTGTCAATCGTTGAAATAAAGTTTAGTCCTCGCTATATTTAATTCACTGGTTAAAGACTTCAAATACAAGTGAATCACTGATGTTAAAATATTTGTCGATTCACAACCCGTAACACATTAATAAAAGAAAGCGATTACTTAAATTGTAGTATATAGAAAATAACCATGTTTGTTATTACAAGTCGATAAAGACTCCATTGTAAAGAATCTTTGGTTGTATAATTAACAACTAATCAAACAAGAATCATATATTCATTCAATACAATGGACTTTGGTGTCCATTGAAGTGGGGATTCATGAAACAGAGAAGAAAAGAGGAAGGGTGTCCTCGTAGTTATTTTTCTAAAAAAGACTTTCTATTATGGGTAATGTGATTCTTTGAACACACAATATACTACAAAAATGAATACACTTCAAAAACAATTAAACTTTCAATTAGAATCTGCACTCAATAAAACAGGATAATAGGGCAAAGTTGAGCGACATATTAGTAAATATGTAACACCTCGTATCCGAAAATAGAGATTTCAGATTTC
>NW_026037735.1:0-342 GCF_019186545.1 Solanum stenotomum | reverse complement strand
TTTTTTACGGGTTTAAGATTTAATAGGTCTAGGCTTTGTAAAGGTTTTTTAAGGTGTTGATCTAATATGCTTATAATATGCCAACTCAAGGTTAGCTTGGGGTCACTCGTGATCCTAGATATCGTGTTACGTCAAGGCGGTAACCTCGGGGAGTAACAAAAACTATGTCTGAATAAGCCTCGAACTAGAGATGTTGGGACATGTCCCCAACTAACTCTAGCAAAACTGAAACTAAAATGAAAGACTGAATATAAAATATGTCAACCATCCTCGAAGAACGAGGACTCACCACTGATAATGCAGAACACGGATAGAGAATCGATTGCCACGTGATCTGAATGT
>NW_026037734.1:0-254 GCF_019186545.1 Solanum stenotomum | reverse complement strand
TAATTAAGTTGGTAGATAAGAAATCAAATTTTTTTCTTTGTTCCTCTATTCAATAATTTAAATGAGGTATATATAGCACAAATTAAGCAAAGAAATTTACTAAGGAAAGGACCTTGACAACAACATTTTAGGTCGAAATCCTTCAAATTTTTGATTGATTTCTTGGAAAGGATTCACAATGAAAAGGACTATTAAAATCTATAGTTGATATAGAAATAGTAAAAGCTTGATGTTATTTAGGATATGCCCATGTT
>NW_026037733.1:0-363 GCF_019186545.1 Solanum stenotomum | reverse complement strand
ACTTGAACTTGAACTTGAACTTGAACTTATAATTTGAAGTTAAACTTAGAATTTGAATTTGAATTTGAACTTAGAACTTGAACTTGAACTTGAACTTAGAATTTGAACTTGAACTTAGAACTTGAATGTGAACTTGGAACTTGAACTTGAAATTAGAACTTGAATTTGAACTTAGAACTTGAACTTGAACTTAGAATTTGAAGTTAAACTTAGAACTTGAACTTGAACTTAGAACTTGAACTTGAACTTAGAATTTGAACTTGAACTTAGAACTTGAATTTGAAATTAGAACTTGAACATAAATTTAAAACTTTAACTTGAACTTAGAACTTGACACTTGAACTTAGAACTTGAATTTGAAAT
>NW_026037732.1:0-921 GCF_019186545.1 Solanum stenotomum | reverse complement strand
GATATTCATATTGGAGCACGATTAAATTCGAATAGAACATTTTCTTTTAGAATAGTTAATTTTTAATTATTTCTTTTAATATTGCTTATGGTTAATTAAAAATAAAATGGAGCTTATTTTCTGTGGGATTTTTGGTCCACAAAATGAGTGTTAGTAGTTAGTTACAGCTCATCCACCCTGGATAAATGCAAATTGTTTAATAAGTATTATTATTGATTGTGTACTAATAATCAACCAAATGTCATAAATACAGTAAATGCCGTAAAAACACCTTTATTTGATTCAATTATCCAACTCCCGGACTACTAGAGTTGTAGTGAAATGAATAAGATTCTTCATTTTTAACTAGAGATGTTGTATTTGGATTTTATATATCAAAAAGATCTTATTGTTTAATGGGTCTTATATAGTACTGTAATTTCAGAATAATAAAAATCTTAGTATAAATATCAGACATCAAATGAAAAAACGAAATACTTGCTTCAATTGACTTAGAATTTGAAAAAAAATGCATCTTTCTATGTAATAGTTAACACCTTTATGGCATGCATGACTTTTGCTAGCACTAAATTAAATATAGAGAAAAAAACATAAAGTAACACTTGAAGTTGTCACGAATTTTTATAAAGACATTTTAACTATGCGAGTGTTCTATTACCCCACAAAACTTTTAAATACCTTTATAAATAGACTATTTTGATCCTTTTTCTCCGTATGTTTGTTTTCACACAAATGAAGCACATGAATGGAAACCTTTTACTTCCAAAAACGAATTAAAAAACGCCAAGTGTCAAATCTTTCTTTATAATTTAGTTACTTATACTTTTAATGCATCATCTTCCCCAATTCTATCTCTTTTTGTTCTTGTTGTGGCTTAACACTCCATTGTGCAAGTGAGGGGAATCAACAAACAACAATCCC
>NW_026037731.1:0-471 GCF_019186545.1 Solanum stenotomum | reverse complement strand
AACAACAATACAGTGAGAAAATTGATTGCTGTCTCTTTCTTTCTTTGTATTATATAATTAGAAAAAGGGCAAAAAAAAGTACGTAGCTATTTTGGTACTCCCTTTGTTTCAATTTATTTATCTGATTTTTAACTTGACACAAAGTTAAATAAATGGGGGCGGGGGGCAAAGGGTCCAAAGGACACGTAGCCGGGGGCGAGTCCAAAATCCAATTGTTCCATTTTCCTTCTTGTTCATCAATTGGAAATCAAGACAAACCGGACACTACAGTAAGAAGTGAAAACACCCGATCCCATTCCAACCTCGATATGTGAAATCGTCTTGCGCCATATGTACTAAGATTGTTCGGGAGACATGGTCCAAGCCCAGTGAAAAAATGAAAAAAAAAAAAAAAAAACTATGATGTCAAAATCTTGCACCCTTAATAAAATAAACTAACCTTCAAATTTTATGATTTTAAACTAAAAATAT
>NW_026037730.1:0-471 GCF_019186545.1 Solanum stenotomum | reverse complement strand
CCCAAACCAACGCCGGATGCGTCACAAAATACCGTGAAGCCCTCGCCATCAACTGGAAGAGTCAATATAGGAGCGGTGGTCAATAACTCCTTGAGCCTCAAAAAGCTCGCCTCACACTCCTCTGACCAAACAAAGGGAACATCCTGGCGAGTCAACCGAGTCAAAGGCGTTGCTATAGTAGAAAATCCCTCAACAAAACGCCTATAGTAGCCTGCCAATCCGACGAAGCTACGAATCTCAGTCACAGAGGTGGGCCTGTGCCAATAACGAATAGCCTCAATCTTCGCCGGATCAACCCTAATACCCTCCTTGGACACCACGTGCCCCAAGAAGGCTACAGACTCAAGCCAAAACTCGCACTTTGAGAACTTGGCATAAAGCCGCTGATCTCTCAAAGTCTGGAGCACTATCCTCAAATGTTGCTCATGCTCACTCCAGCTCCGCAGTATACCAGTATGTCATCAATGAAGA
>NW_026037729.1:0-1118 GCF_019186545.1 Solanum stenotomum | reverse complement strand
ACGCAACCAAACTGCCTAAAGGCGGTTTACACGTGGCGATTTTCCCAAAAATGCCTTTTACTGATTCTTACGCGCGTCGAAATATGACGAAAAAAATAAAAGGAAATTCAGACAAAGACGATGGGTTCTTCATATAGGTCTTGAAAAAATACGAGATTTCAAAACAAAGATTGCGTCAAATCGACGTTCGAGCCGAATGTTACGGCCGTTTAAAATTCAGCACCTTAAAGGTGGAAGGTGGCTTTGAATTTGGGAAACTTCAAACGGTCATAACTCGGGCCTCGGGTGTCCGTTTCAGGCGATTTTTCTCTTGAATCCGCGTATTTTATCGAGATCTACGCAACCAAACTGCCTAAAGGCGGTTTGCGCCTGCCGATTTTCCCGAAAATGCCTTTTACTGATTCTTACGCGAGCGAAAATATGATGAAAAAAATAAAAGAAAATTCAGACAAAGGCGATGGGTTCTTCAAATAGATCTCGATAAAATACGAGGGTTCAAAAAATAGATTGCGTCAAACGGACGTTCGAGCCGAAAGTTACGGCCATTTGAAATTCAGCACCTAAAAGGTTGAAGGTGGCTTTGAATTTAGGAAACTTCAAACGGCCATAACTCGGGCCTCGGGTGTCCGTTTCAGGCGATTTTTTTTTTGAATCTGCGTATTTTTTCGAGATCTACGCAACCACACTACCTAAAGGTGGTTTGCCCTTGCCGATTTTCCCGAAAAAGACTTTTACTGATTCTTACGCGAGCGGAAATATGATGAAAAAAATAAAAGGAAATTAAGACAAAGGCGATGGGTTCTTCAATTAGATCTCGAAAAAATACGAGGGTTCAGAAAAAAGATTGCGTCAAACGGACGTTCGAGCCGAAAGTTACGGCCATTTGAAATTCAGCACCTTAAAGGTTGAAGGTGGCTTTGAATTTATGAAACTTCAAACGGCCATAACTCGGGCCTCGGGTGTCCGTTTCAGGCGATTTTTTTTTTGAATCCGCGTATTTTTTCGAGATCTACGCAACCAAACTGCCTTAAGGCGGTTTGCACGTGCCAATTTTCCCAAAAACGCCTTTTACTGATACTTATACGAGCCCAAATATGATGAAAAAAAATAAAAGGAAA
>NW_026037728.1:0-218 GCF_019186545.1 Solanum stenotomum | reverse complement strand
TTTTGTGAGTTTCATGTCATTAGATATTCACCGACTTTAAAAATTTCAATTTCTTAATCTGGGTGAAAACAATTTCACCAAAGATATTTCATCCACAAATCAAAAAAAATAGTGGAGCTGTAAAACTTGTACATGCATATGGTCTTATTTTTCCGGCAGAAATTGATAATTTAATCAATCTTGGACATGCAGATCTGCATTTTATGGATTTTCTCCGA
>NW_026037727.1:0-774 GCF_019186545.1 Solanum stenotomum | reverse complement strand
ACCTTGAGAAGACTTTGCCATTCATTAGGAAAAGAACAAAAAACACATCTAACACCCAAAAAGCATTCTACATTATTCAAATTATTGTGTTTCCTGTAGTGGTCCATAAACAACTAGCAAAAGAAGACTTGTGCCAAAACCTTGAGAAGACTTTGGTAAAGGAGGAAAAAGACGAAGCAAACGCAACAATGGCTGACCCTGTAATTGGTGCTACAGTTCAAGTTTTGCTTGAAAAGCTGCTTTCTCTCACTATTGAGAAAGTCAGTAGCTCAAGGGATTGCAACAAACATCTCAGAATGATGACACAAAATGTATCCATCATTCAAGCTTTCATTCATGATGCTCAAAGACGACAAGTTGATGACGATCAGGCTGTGGAAAAATGGCTCATGATGCTTGAGAGAGTTACTGAAGATGCTGAAAATGTGCTTGATGAATTCACATATGAATCTCTCAAAGCACAAGTCCGAAACAGTCCAATAAGAAAGGTCAGTGGATTCTTTTCTCATCCTGCTTTTATAAGCAAAATATCTGGAAAAATCAAAAACATAAATGAAGAGTTGAGGGCTATCAATCAGTTAGCCAAAGACCTCGGTCTCCAATCACTCATAGTTCCTTCTCAGCAAATAGTACCGATGATTCGAGAAACAGATTCCTTAGTAGTTGCTTCGGATGTTGTTGGTAGAGACAACGATGTTGCTGAAATTAAGGAGAAGATGTTGAACATGAGAGAGGAAGTTGTACTATGCGCCATTCCCATAGTGGGCATGGGGG
>NW_026037726.1:0-298 GCF_019186545.1 Solanum stenotomum | reverse complement strand
GAAAAAAATAAAAGGAAATTCAGATAAGAGCAATGGGTTCCTCACATAGATCTCGAAAAAATACGAGGTTTCAAAAAAAAGATTGCGTCGAACGGACGTTCGAGCCGAAAGTTACGGCCGTTTGAAATTCAGCATCTTAAAGGTGGAAGGTGGCTCTGAATTTAGGAAACTTCAAACGGCCATAACTCGGGCCTCGGGTGTCCGTTTCAGGCGATTTTTTTTTTGAATCCGCGTATTTTTTCGATATCTACGCAACCAAACTGGCTAAGGGCGGTTTGCGCCTGCCTATTTTCCCAGA
>NW_026037725.1:22890-39895 GCF_019186545.1 Solanum stenotomum | reverse complement strand
GGCTATATTATTAATTTTCAGTTCAATGTCATGCAGTACCCATCACAATCCAAGCCCAAGCTTTCAATACACTAGCCCACCAAAAGGTACTACATCTATCCAAAACCAAAAGAATGACCCGTATGCGTTCTTCTCCTTCCAGCGTACAGCAACACGACCCCACCCCTGCACGTTTCCTTCTTCTTCTTTGCTTGTGAAACCCAGCAAACAGTAGCCGATCGACCTGTATACACATTCTTCTTCTTCACACTATATCAACCCAGAAATCGCGTCTCCTACCCTGCAGAACCCATACCCTAGCAGCCTCAACGTTAAACCCTCACGTTCCCTTTTCCCTCTTTCGCGGAAGTCACTGTTCTTCCCATCCCCCTTCACTGTTGCTTTGAAAAAAGCAGAAGAAATTCAAATTTTTGTTTGAATTTTCCAACGGATTCCCCCCCTAAATCGCTCAATCTTTCCCTATAAATAGTTCTCCATGCTCCAGGGACGAAGAAAGAGGTTTTAGAGCTTGGTTCTTTGACAATACTCATTTTACATTCAAGAAATTTTAAAGCGAATTTCTAATTCTAAGTTCTGAGAAAGGTTTCGTCTGAAGTTACTTTGAATTTCTTGGTTTGCTGCTCGAGTCAAAGTTGTGCGAGAAGTCGCTCTCTTTCAAGCTTGTCATTGTCCCCGTCGCTGCTCGTATAAAGGTAATATTCCCCATTCTTGAATATATATTCATTCTTGAGATAATGCATTAGGCTTAGTTTAATTATGCTCATGAGATGCTTGTGCCGTTTTAGACGTTATTCTTTGTAATCCCTGAAATAATCTCTCTGTTATTTGTGATGATATTTAACTTCAAGAATGAGAAACTGCTAGCATTGTCTCTGTATTTGCTAATAACCAACTGCTATAGTCTAGGAATCTGACTCGTTTGTAAGCTTCCGATGTTCAGCCATGCCTCTCTTTGTTTTATCTTGTTGTCTCCCCTTCATTTTCCTCTTAAATATCATTTACCTGTTCATATTGTTTTGCTGGGAATGCCTAATTATGGTCTCTCAGTTGGCTTTCAAGAAGTTGTAATAGCATGAAACACCAAAATATGCCTTAAAGGAATCAAGTAATCCTATTTTTTGTGACACCTTACTAGTTGTACCTTTTGAATATCTTAAAAGAGCATCATGAATTTATAGTACACCTATTTACTCTTGAATTTTTAACTTGCCTGATTCATGTGATAAGCAATTTTGCTTCATGACACTATCCTTGTCACTTGAGAGTTTAGGTGTAAATTAAAGCTTTTTGATAACTTTTCGGTAGTCGTCTCTTTACAAATTTTCATGTGAGTTATTTGGCTTTAATTAGCTCCTTCTTTGAACATCATCAGATTGTGTGATTGTCTACTTATTATGTATAGAGTATGGTTAGTTTCTTTTTTTCAGATTATGAGATTAAGAGCATTATTTGAAAACTCGGAATCATGGGATGATTGGCTTAACTTGTGTTGGCTCTCGCAAAATGGCCTCTAATTTAGTCTTAAAATGTTCGTCTCCTCATCTTTGTGGCTAACTTAGCTTGAATAACATTCTCCATCTCTTTAGCTGCATTATAGCCATGCTATTGGACTGATGCCTAAAAAAGAAATAATAATAATAATAATAATAATAATAAAATGTGTCTACTCCTTCTCTCGTCCTCTTACTAAAGTTGCTAATATATATATTTTTGGCGGAATGACCTGATGGACCCTTGTACTTGGTTTCGTTTGTCAGTTGCACCCTCTTACTAATCATTTTGGTAACTAAACCCTTAAACACACTAGAACACAATATTTTAAACACTTTTTTTGACTTGACATCCTATGTGGCATAAACAGCTAAGGTGCGTGTGATACATTCAAATTAGGAGCGTGAAGGTCTTTAAAAAAGGTATTAATGGTCCCTTTTGGCCATCATAACACCCATCTTCTTCTCCATTGATTTCAACACCATTGTTAAACAAAATTTTAGCTTTCTCTTGCCTCTCATTCAATTTTTTTCTCTACGAATTTCTTTTTCACTGTTCCCTCTGTCCCAATTTATGTGGCACTTTTCATTTTTCTAAAGTCAAACAGTTTAAGTTTGACCGGGAATTTGTGCATGGAATCTTCAATTTTTTTGAAACGAAATTTATATATTTGTAAACTATGTAAAAAGTACTATAAGTCACAATAATTGATAATTCAAAATGTTTAAAAGATCTATGAAAAATTTACGGTCAAAGATAAACTTGTTTGAATCTCCAAATTCGAAAAGTGCCACATAAAATGGGACGGAGGGGGTATTTTTTTTTCTATTGATACTCTTATTCTACAGATTTGTGCTGATCTAATTTTATTTTTTCTTCAAATTTCTTCTACTTCATCGTGACTATTTGGTTTTGAAGTGTCCCAATGGTTGAAATCATTATTTTTTACCATGCGTGACAAGAATAGCTTGATCTTAATGATTTTGACTAAAGAAACAACAAATCAATACACAATACGACAAAAAGGCTTGATTTTAAGGTAAAAGAATTCCAAAATTTCTTTATATTCCTTCGTACAAGACCATGTGATAATTTAATGTACCCAATGAACCATTATAAAGAACAATACCCAACACAATTGGGAAAAAATGAATCTATTTCAAAGTTGAAATTTACAAAAATCACAGACCAAATAATCACACCATAATTACTGTAAAATTCCTAAACCCTAAAATCCAACAGAAACGAAAATCAGAGACCAAAAACGAGGGAAAAACAAATAATATGAGAATAAATCAACAAACTTCCAAAGATACGTTGAAAATCAAACTCAAACACCTTTAAAATAAAAGAATATATGGGAGGTGAAAGGTGGAAAAAGGAGTTGAGAGAGTATGGGGTTTGATTGAACGAAGGATGAATGAAATGTTTAAGATAATTTTAGATTTTTAAGAGTTTTAAGATGTAATATCCTAGGTGGCATTTTTAAATGATGTGGAAATCCACATGTACGCGATTGTCTTACACACACCACTTAGTAGTCCAAAAAAGGTTTAAAATATTGTGTTTTAATGAGTTTAAGAGTTCAATTGACAAAATACTAAGTAGAAGGATTCAACTAACAAATGGAACCAAGTACAGGGGCCTTGCAGGTCATTCCGCCAATACTTTTTTTACTCATGTTTAGAAATTGTGTAAATTTTATCACTAGTTCCTAGTGTTATCTTGTTTTGTTGTTCCTGTTCTTCAGTTAAATACTCCTTCAAGTCCCAATCTGCTTGTTTTAGTGCAGCTCCAAGCTTGTCCCATTAATTTTTAATCTTAGAAAAATTCTATATATATATAAACAAATATATACTATTCTACCGACATAGCAATATTTCCTGGAATTTTGGCTCAAGATGTATCTTTGTGTAGCTCTTGGTTTCTACATACGCCTTTAGTTTGATATTTTTCTTAAACTCATAGGTTACTTAAGTTTCCTTTTTCATGTTTCTTTAAGTGTCGATCTCCCGCTATGCTCATCTTGGTTCAATTTTCATACTTAGTTATAACAAGTTAATCATTGTTTTCTACAAGTCCAATCGAAATTTTCTATGTTTGTTTACTTTCTGCATTTAACGTGGATATACAATAGATGATTGGATTCACTTTGTTTGGGTAAAATCTTCTTCTACATGTTTAGATATGGTTTGCTGAAAGACTTTTTTTTTTTTTTTATATAATGTCTAACTTAGTTCGTTTGGAGTCCAGATTATGTAGAACTTAAAAATGTTTGTGACATTACTGTCATCTTCTTTAGCCATTATGACTTTAGGATATCACATCATTGAAATCTTTGCTACATGTTGTTTGATTGTCGGATTTGCTTCAAGGCATTACAAGTGAGTTGTTGGGGATAATTACATGTTCTTAGTCTTGCCCATCACTTGAATCCTATGGACATAGCGATTATTTAGAAAATGCTTCGTCTTCTCCTTCATTATTCCGCTATAAGCTTCTATGTCATTCTGGTTCAGTTTCTGGAATTAAGAGCTTAACAAGGTGTAGTTTAATCTATAATGTTAAATGAATAATTGGCTCTATATAAATCTATTACTTTGTTGGTTCATTTGTGAAGTTAGATAGTTAATAGTATAGGTCGATCATGCGGTTTCATCTTATATTGGTTAACATGAGCATAATATTCATTTGTTCAAGCTTTTAATGTTCATTATGTTGCTACCGAAAATTGCCGGCATCGTGAGATTGGTTTGTATTTTGCTGTTGTATGTCCCTCTTGTTAGGGTTTTGCCCTGATTTTCTTACCATAATTTAAGATTTATTTTTCCTTAAAAAAAAGACAAAACATTAACATAAATATTTTTTACTTTTCTTGAAAGGAAAATATAATATTCTTTCATATTTGGTTTATTCTCTCCTTTTAGGACTCTTTTTCTAGTAAGAAAAGGTTTTAGGACTCTATAAATATAGGTTTATTTCTTCTAACAAAAAAACAATAGAATCCACAATGTAGTCGTTTGAGACTTTTGTTTATGGGGAGATTTATTCTCTCAACAGTTATAATATTTTTCTTTTAAATTAGTTTTCATATTAATAATATTATGTTTTAGTATCGCTTTATTTGTCATCTAATTTATCACCGTCTTAATTGCAATTGTAAGCTTCCGCATGACGCCCTAATTATCCTTTCATAACCCAACAAGTGGTATCAGAGTACATGGTTCAAAGATCTGGTGGTCCTATGGTTCAACGAGGTTGAAGAAAGGCTCAAGATGGTTTCAAATCAATTTGTAATCAACGTGATGATAATGAAGTTTTTTTTGTGCTACTACATGTGGAGAAAAAATTCAAATATATTTTCAACAATATCCTGCTGCTCCATCGTTTAAAACAAAATCAATTTTCAACTCATGCTTATTTTAGAGCATGGGCTCCAACTTTCAACCCCTGCAAACTTTAATGCTCGGGCTCCATTTTTAACTCATGTATCTTTACTTTTAACGCATGAGCTTCACTTTCAACTCATGCATATTACTTTTAACGCATGAGCTCCACTTTCAACCCTGTTCATCACTTTTAACACAGGGCTCCAATTTTAACCCATATCAATTTTTAAATCATGGTAAGCAGCAGTGATACATGAAGATTGTGTGAAGAAAGAGGATCAAGATTATGATGCAAGAAAATTCAAGCCAAAGGGGAGATTTGTTAGGGTTTTGCCTTGATTTTCTTACCATAATTTAAGATTTATTTTTCCTTAAAGAAAAAACAAAACATTATCATAAATGTTTTTACTTTTCCTGAAAGGAAAATATAACATTCTTTCATATTTGATTTATTCTCTTCTTTTAGGACTCCTTTTCTAGTAGGAAAGGTTTTAGGACTCTATAAATATAGGTTTGTTTCTTCTAAAACAATAACAATAGAATCTACAATGTAGTCGTTTAGATGGTTTTGTTTATGGGGAGATTTAATCTCTCAACAATTTTAATATTTTTTCTTTATTTCATATAATAATATTAGTTTTTAGTATAAGTTTTTGTCATCTAATTTATCAATCATATTATTTGCAATTGTAAGCTTCCACATGACGCCTATTCACTCCTTCATAACCCAACAAGTGGTATCAGAGCACATGGTTCAAAGATCCGGTGGTTCTATGGTTCAACGAGGTTGAAGAAAGGTTCAAGAGGTTTCAAATCAATTTGCAACAAATTTGATGATAATGAAGATTTTTTGTCTAAGTTACATGTGGAGAAGAAGTTTCAACCATATTTTCAACATTCCTGTTGCTGCAATTTTTAAGAATAAAAACAAAATATTTTTAACCCATTTTTAATCCATATATTTTAAATTTTATTTTTAACCATGGCAAGCAACAGTGATGAAGATTTTGTGAAGAACAAGATTATCATGCAATGACGAAGACAGATCAAGCTTTGTCAAGAAAATCAAGCCAAAAGGGGAGATTTGTTAGGGTTTTGCCCTGATTTTCTTACCATAATTTAAGATTTATTTTTTCTTAAAGAAAAAACAAAAATTACCATAAATGTTTTTACTTTTCCTGAAAGGAAAATATAATATGCTTTCATATTTGGTTTATTCTCTCCTTTTAGGACTCCTTTTCTAGTAGGAAAGGTTTTAAGACTCTATAAATATATGTTTGTTTCTTCTAACACAATAACAAGATAATCCACAATGTAGTCGTTTAAGACTTTTGTTTATGGGGAGATTTATTCTCTCTAAAGTTTCAATGTTTTTCTTTATATTAATTTTGATATAATAATATTTTGATTTTTAGTATAAGTTTTTGTTATCTGATTTATCAATTATATGATTTGCAAATTGCAAGCTTCCGCATGACGCCCTAATCACCCTTCATAACCCAACAAGTCAATTTTGTCTTGGCTTGATTTTTGTAGCAATACTCTAGTTAGCTTGGGTTTATGTTCATTTCTTTTCAATAAAAGTATTTAATTTGCCTTGTTATTAATGACCTGATGTATATTTCATTTTGTTTAAACACTGTTTTCAAATCATTCATCACTATTTAGCATAACTTAATTTGATCAAGTCCATGTTATGATTCATGCCCCACTGCCTCAATTGTATGCCATGGTTGCTATATACATATATATGTTTCCAGCACCTATAATTGCTCTTAAATCAATACATGCTTGACTTGTTACTTGCAGATGCTTAACTTAATATATTAATGCATTTGTTCTAGTTTATTAGATGTTTCTTGTAATGTGTCTCTCACCATAGCCGTGAATGATTATGAATTGTGTAAATTACCGTTCTAATTCTTATAGTTTTATTTTTCTTGCACGAATCTCTTGTTTTGAGTCCAATTTGGGACTCTCTCTTTCACTCCTTGTGTCTCGATCTGGGTTGAAACCCAACTCTCCTCTTTTTATCGAGTCGGCCTTCATCATTTGTTCGAGTTTTGAAAGTTGAAACATGCCTTGGAAGGTTAAAGAATAGGTTGTATACATGCATGTCGTATACAACTGATATATAAGCCAAAAATACGAAAATACAGAGATAAGGTAAAATACAGGTGTTCAGAAGTTGGAGATACATGGAAAAAACTGATATACATACCGATATACACTGATATACAACTGATGTATACAAAAAAGGGACTTTGGTTAAAGACCAAAATTTGCAGCGAAATTGGCCCAAAATGGGGCAATTTCATCATCTCTTTTATTCCTTTAATTGCTTTGATTATGCTTTGACTTATTTCATTTAACTCTAACCATAATTTATTTTATTTAACCTAATTAGATTTCCCAAACGAGGAGTTAGTTTCTTTGTGTTGTTTCATTTTCAATAAAAAAAACAATTGGTGTCGATTTATTTATCAATCAAGTAGTTGGTCAAATTTTATTACTTTAAGTAAGTTGAATCTTTTGTTCAAAAAAGGGAAAAATGTTCTTCGGTGCTTCTTCACTTAAAAACATATTTATTCATTTTTAAAATTGTTTAAGTTAGACAATTTTCTCGAATAAACTTAAAAATAATTAAAACGTTTTCCTTTCCTTAGTCATTTTGTCAAAAAAAAATGTTTAACCCAATTTACTATCCAACCAATTTAAATTGGTTTAAGTTCAAATTATTATTTTCTAAAATGATTCAATTAAATCTTAATTACTCTAATTTTGTTAAAATCTTAATTGACTAAGTTGTTACAAGTAAGTTTTAGTTTTCTTAAACATTAAAAATTGTTCTTTTAATTATTTTCTCAAGTTAATCGAATATTGTAAATTATTTTATAATCATTTTCCTACAAATAGTCAAAATATATTTTAACCAAGTCGTAGGATAACCGTATGTTAGCGGAGACTTCGAATGCTTAAACCCTTTTCGAAGTGTAAATTGAACCTCGAACCCTCTTTGGTATTTTTAAATGATTTTTTCTGTTTAAATCTTTGAAAATTATAAGTTTCCTTAATTTCTTTAAAAAAAAAGTGACGACACTTTTCTAAGTATTTTTCTCAAATTGTAATATACTTAGAACATTTCAAAAAGTGATATTTCTAAAGATAGTAAAATCACGGCATAACAGAAATGACGACTTTGCTGGAGAATCAATTAGGTTCTAACCATAATGACTTGACTCTTTTTGACTATTTGCTAATATTTGTTGAATTGTTTTGCCTCATATGTGCCTTATTTGCTGAAATTTATATTAACTGTCATTGCATGCATATCATCTATTCCGTCAAACGATATTTTTTTATTCCACTTAAAGGACGATTTTGCGGGCCACAGTCATTCGTTAACCAAATTGTTCTCGGGATACCCTGGCGAATATAGTTGCCCACTGGATGGTCAACGGTCACTAACTGCTCCAGCCCAAGTTGTCCGCTTGGGTCACCAGTCCACTTCAAATAAACCCACTCTTAGTCAACTAGCATAGAGCAAAGCCAAATCCCAAATTTAGCGCATTTGAACTAAGTTGACCGAACACCCAAGGCGTGTTTGGGCCAATTAGGAGTCCACATTGTGTCTATTTGGCCCACTGGTCAATAAAAGATAACCATACTTATGTGTTTATATTTGAAGGATGCGTACGTCATTTGGCAAAACATTGTCTCTTAGGGTTGGGAATTTAACAGTTTGTTCGAGTCAAAGAAGGATCAAATTACCATTGCATTTGAAGACGTGGGCATTCAGAGATGGCAAGAAACTCAAGAACGGAGAACTTTCCGTGGAATCATAGTTTAGAATTGTACCCCTGTGTGAGACTGATTATTTGTATCCCTTCTCCTTATTAAGTATCCCCATTTAATTTGTTTGCAAAGTTTGTATAAATTTTAATTTTATGGGGCAATAGAGTGTTTCAAATAACGTCATACATCCTTCGATTCGATAGACCCACCTTTGGCATAAAAAAGTCATAAGTTTAGGACTCGATATAAATTGTGCTACCTGTTATGATTGCTTTGTGTTGTGATGTGTCACTTTGTCTAAAACAGAATTAATCCACTCTTGTTTCTTAGAGCACTCTAAGCATATATTAAAATTCGCAACAACAAAGTCCTTCCAAATTACTCCTAAAGTGTTGTCCAAGTTCTCATAAAAGTATAAACCCTTTACTCTAAAAAATCTTCTAAGTTTTTATTTATCCGTCACAAAGAAGGTCGATTTGCTAGAATGCCTGGAAAAGGAGTCAATTTTCCAATCTCACCCATTGCTTTGGTTAATAATGAAGAAACTAAAGAATCAATGCTTAAAAAATTTATCGAGACTAAAGAGAGGATAGATGCAGCCAAAAGGAGACTTGCAATACTGGACGAAACTGAATGGATGCTACGAGAGAGAATTATTGAGGTTGACATGGAAACAACCTCATTGAAAAGAAAGATTGCCAAAATTGATCAAGAAATAATTAATATTACTAAAGTGTCTACAAGGATCCCCAAAATTGAACGGGACATTAAGCAACTAATATTTGGAAATGCTTCCTCTATGAGGAGAAAAGGAAAAACAAAAGTAGGTTCAGATGACGAGAGCACCGGATCGTCACCCTACAGTTGAAGAAGGAAGGAAAGAAGTCTTTGGGTAGATTTAGGTTCATGTAACGTATTTCTCATGTTTGTCATTTTGTTTCTAAGTTCTATTGTAATCAAGAACTACGCAAGACTTGACCCCATAGGGGATACGTAGGAAGCTCTTTTTGAGCCTAGTCTCTATCAATTTCGGGAAGGGTATATTTTAGTTATCTTATGTAATTCAAACTACGTCGAGCCTGATTTCCTTAGTAGATACGTAGGTAGGCTACTTAAGGCTCGGTCCCTATCTTTTCGATTTTTATTCTCTCGTATTAGTGAAAGATTTTGAAGAATTTCACTTACAAAAGAATATGAGTGGAAGAAGTTAGTAGGATTCTATGCAAGTCGACCTTCCCAATTCCATTACAGGAAAATTTCTTTCCATTTGAGTCCTCCCGTACACCTAAAATATTTTCGTAGATTAATCTGCTTGAAGCAAAGTGACACTTGTGTGTTTATCTTGATGTCAACTTATTTGCATATCTCGTTAAAAACAAAAACTAACATATACGTCTTTTGAGTTAAACTTCTCTATAGGTAAAGACTGATCTGTGTTGAAATCAAACTGGCCGACCATCCCTACTTTACAAGATCTAAAGCAATCATACCACCATTCCCTGATCATTCTTTGGAGAAAGGCAAGAGCAAGATGACTGGTATTCCTGAAGAAACATGAAAAGTGGATGTGGCCATCAGAAATACTGAACTCACTGATCAGAGTGAGTTGATCTCTCAGTTAATGCAATAAATTGCAGACATGCAGGAAGAGGTTCAACAGACCAAAGATCTGGCCAAACTGGCCATTGCGTCGAACGGACCCCCCCTCGAAACTAGAAGACCTCCTCTTTCTTTTCCATCACTAAGTTCCCCATTACTCAACTATTTCCCTACCCATACCACAGGACCCATCACTTCCACCCCTAATCCTTATATCATTAACTTAACTGTATCCAATGCTTCTTACGCCAACACTTCCTACCAAACACCACCACCATTACCAAATCAGAACCAAGCACTTAACACTAATCACTCCCAAAACTTCACACCAACACACCAAATCCCACCCCCAATCTCGAATAATCCACGTGTTTTGCCTAGCCAGCCTGCATACCCTTCCGTAACATTCCAAACTCCACCAGCCTATACAATCCCTGAACCATGTCCTAGCTTTCCCATTCAACCGGAGCTGGATCACTATGAAGAAATGGAGAAGGAGTGAAGGTTGAGAAGAGAAAAACGTGAACAAGAAATGAATGTTATGAAGGATGCCATCTCCTAAGCAGTAAAAAATGTCCAATCTTTGAGGAAAATAACAGGACTAAAGTATGAGGACCTTTGCATGCACCCTGACTTGGAAATACCTGAAGATTACAAAATTCCAAAATTTGAAACCTTCAATGGTATTGGCAATCCCATGGCTCACCTACGAGCTTATTATGACAAACTAGTGGGTATCGGGAAATATGATGCATTAATTATGAGATTGTTTAGTCGATGCCTCAGTGGAGAGACGTTAGAATGGTTCACATCTCAAGAACTCCGTCAGTGGTCTACATGGGGGGCTTTGACCAAAGGCTTTTTGGAAAGATTCTAGTTTAATGTCGAAGCTGTCCCTGACAGATACTATTTGGAAAATATCAAGCAAAAGACCACGGAGGACTATCGTGAATATGTGTGCCGCTGGAGGAAAGAAGTTGTAAAGGTACAACCTTTGATGACTGAAAGAGAAATAACCTATGCTTTTATTCGAGCTCAGGAGCCCGAGTATTATGAAAGGATGTTGCACATGATGGGACAGAAGTTTTCGGAGCTGATCAGAATGGGAGAAGCCATAGAGGATGGCCACAAGTCTGGAAATGTTACAAGTCTCACTGCGTTGTAGGTCGCCAAGAAATCCTCACCATCCATGGCCACAAGATTCGCTAGGAAAAAGAAAGAGGACGTGTCTGTTGTATCTTCTAGCTCGAGGCCAAGGTCGCAAAGGTATTTTAGGTCTGGTTCTGCCATTGGAAACTCCAACCGATTCCCCACCTCAAATATTTATCCACCTTTTCCACAAGCTCCAATCCCAATCTACTATGCACAATAGAACTACCAAGCACCATCGCCTATATACCAAAATCAACCACCAACCTACCAAAATACTATAGCAAATCACCAAGCCAATGCACCAGTCTACCAAAATCCCGAACCAAATAACCCAAATGCCAACAATCTACCCTGCCCTAACCTCGAAAGAAAGCCTCCCAGAGTTTTCATTCCTTTGGCAGAAACATGTACCCAACTCTTTGAGCGTCTAAGAGCGGCAGGATTGATCCAACTAGTAGACGCAAGGACAATTAATCCCACAACAAAGTTCTTCCGAGCGGATCAACGTTGTGCGTACTATTCTGGAGGGGCATGACATGATACAGAAGGATGTATCAATCTGAAACATAAGATTCAAGACTTGATCAATAACACAATCATCACTCTTCAAGCCCCTGCCCCCAATGTGAACCTTAACCCATTGTCGAATCATGGACGAGCTACCATCAACATGATTGAAAGAGATGAAGATTGGCTTGCTAATGAGACTATCGGTAAACTAAACGTCAACTCACTTTATACCAACGGTGGCCTTATTGACCATAAAGGTCCGTCCAGAGTTTGTTGTAATAAATTGCACGTCATCAAGCATTCACTTTGACAAAGGAAAGCAGCAACGAGCAGCCCAAAGAAAAGTTTGTCGTGCAGGCAACTACTGCACAAGGGATGACACGTTCTGGAAGATGCTACATTCCAGAAGAACTAACTCAGGAGACATGAAGAAAGGAGAACCATTTTGGCCGATCACAGAGGGTGAGGCTGAAGAGTTTTGGCGAAAATGCAGCCTAATGAGTATTCCATTGTCAAGCATTTGGAGAAGACTCCTGCTCAAATTTTTGTTTGGGCTTTATTAATGAGTTTTGAGTACCATCGAAAAGCACTATTGAAGGTACTTGATGAAGCGTATGTACCACGGGAACAAGTGGTGAGAATCTGGCCACTATGGTAAGTCATGTCATCGGGAGTCATCAAATGTCTTTTCGAGAAGAGGAGTTGCCACTCAATGGGTGATGCACAATTGTGCCCTGTGTATCATTGTCAATTGTAGGGAAAAGTTTATAGCTCGAGTATTGATTGATAATGGTTCAGTGATCAATATCTGCCCATTATCAACCCTGACTCAGCTAAATTATGATGAAGGGAAAATCCGTTAAAGCCGCATGAATGTAAGGGCGTTTGATGGTTAGCAAAGAGAGACCATGGGGGAAGTAGACATGTGTATCCAAATAGGGCCTGCAGAATTTGTCACTGAGTTCCAAGTGATGGGTATATCTACAAGCTACAACTTATTGCTAGGAAGACCATGGATCCATGTTGTTGGAGCGGTCTCATCCACATTGTATCAACTTTTGAAATTCATCTGGGAGGATCATGAAATCATCATTCATGGTGAAGGGAGTAATCGTAGTTACCCTGGTTTCTCCATTCCAGTTATTGAAGAGTCTTCTCAAGGTACTGACTTTAATATGGTGGAGATAATGAGTGTTGCTTCTAAAGATATGACACCACAAGTACCAATGCCGCCAGGGTATAAAATGCTAGCCACGACTATGCTATGAAGCAGTTTTGAGCTCGGGTATGGGTTAGGCAAGAATTTGGATGGCATATCCGAACCTCTTCCTATCCTACTTCAAAAATTCCGCTTCGGCGTCGATTATACCCCAACAGAGGAAGAATTGTTTGAAGCAGAAACAAGGAAGAAGCATGAATGTGATATACCGAAGCATATTCCAATACTATACCTGTCATTTGTTGCTAAAGCTTTATAGCCTGAGATTGATGGTCTAGTGGAAGGGATATGAATATTGTTTGATGAAGAAGATTGTGATGTGATCTCGGTAGAATGCACAACAACACCCACTATCCGAGATGCCGGACCTGGAAAAATGCTACAGAATTGGGTGGCCACTCCACTTATGATCTATCGAATGACTTGATAGACAAAGACAAGATTTGAAGTTTTATTTTTGAAAATCGGTGTTGTTTGGACGAGGCCCGAAACCACCATTTATGTCACTTTATTTTTCATCATAATGTTTAAAATGGAAATGACTCATGAGTCATGACCAAAGTTTGTACGCCTTTTTAAAATTCCAATGAAAGCCTCGTTTATTTTAAATTGATTATCTTGTCATTGAGAATTATTCTGCAATAAATACATTTAAACTCTTTCTATCTAACATGGTTGCTTTGTTGTTCTTTTCAGTAAAAATGAATCTAAACCTGCCAATGTCATGACATGTCACAAACACGACGAACCAAGTAAAGTCGATGAAGATGAATGTGAAAAATATGATGAGGAAACTATGATGCCTGAACACCTTACCGAGGACTTGAGGCAACTTGAAGATGATAAAAAGCCCAACCTGGATGAAACAGAGATAGTAAACTTGAGAGGTGACGAGTCGATCAGAGAAACCCGAGTCAGTGTCAATTTGGCAGCAACAGAAAGAGAAGAATTGGTCAAGCTGCTCAGACAATACATCGATGTGTTTGCCTGGTCTTATGATGATATGCCAGGGTTAAGCACTGATATTATTTCCCATAAGTTGCCTATCAATTCAGAGTACTGTCCAGTAAAGCAGAAAACTAGAAAGTTTAAGCCTGATTTGAGTTTAAGGATAAAAGAGGAGGCCATAAAGCAGATTGAATCAAAAGTCGTTGAAGTGACCAAGTATCCCACTTGGCTAGCTAACATTGTTCCAGTGGCGAAGAAAGATGGAAAAATCAGGATATGCGTGGATTATCGGGATCTCAACAAAGCAAGTCAAAAAGATAATTTCCCCGTGCCGAATATCCACATACTCATCGATAATTATGCTAAGCATGAGTTGCAATCTTTTGTGGATTTCTTTGCGGGATACCACTAAATTCTAATGGATGAAGAAGATGCAGAAAAAATAGCATTCATCACACCTTGGGGAGTCTACCATTATCGAGTAATGTCATTCGACCTCAAGAATGCTGGAGCCACTTACATGAGAGCTATGACCACCATTTTCCATGATATGATCCACAAAGAAATTGAGGTATATGTGGACGATGTCATCATAAAATCCCGCGAGAGTTCAGATCATCTGACACACTTGGAAAAGTTCTTTAACAGGTTATGTAGGTATGATTTGAAGTTGAACCCAACCAAATGTGCATTTGGAGTACCTGCAGGGAAGTTACTCAGATTCATAGTTAGCAGAAGAGGTATCGAGCTTGATCCTTCCAAGATCAAGGCAATTCAAGACTTACCTCCTCCAAAGACTAAGAAGAAAGTAATGAGTTTTTTGGGGAGACTGAATTACATTAGTCGGTCCATAGCTCAATCAATGGTGATATGTGATCCCATATTCAAGTTACTACGAAAATGTAACATCCGACAATTTAAAATGAATATGAAGAAGCTTGAAATTGGAAGTAGTCATTTTTGGAAAAAAATTCAGAATCTGGAAATTCGGCCAAGTGTGGAAATCAGTGAGTTTTTGGCCAACTTTGAGCAGTCATAACTCCTAGCTCAGGATGATCTAGGAGTAGTTCCAGTTATGTTTGGAAAGCCCTTGGAACGATCTTTCCAATGCCACCGAGTTTGCTCGATTCTGAGTTCGTATGAGTGAGTTATGCCCTATGAAAGTTGGGCAGTTGGCAGGGAGTCCGTCCGAAAATTTAAGGGCATTTTGGTTTTTTCACAAATCATTTCTTTTGAGGCTATATTGTTGTGTTAGGCTGATTGCGGATCATTTTTGTTCCAATTTAAAAGAGTAAGAGTTAGGGTTCTTGAGTGAAGAAGGGAAGAAGAGAGAAAGAAGAGAAGAAGAAGAAGAAGAAGAAGTGGGAGTTAGGGTTGTGGATGCAAGACATTTTCTTCATCAAATTTCTTGGGGAATCTTAGTAAAGGTATGGGAGTTCTTTATCTAGGGCAAGCTATCACCCTAGAGCTAATTTCAAATGGTTTTCAACTTTTTCAAAGTTTGTGAAAAAGCCTAATTTCTACTCAAACTCATGGGTTCTTGCATGAAACGATTTCAAATGATAAGTTATGATATTGTTGATGTTTATTTGATGTTTTAAGATGAAAAACTCTATGAGTCCTTGTATTCTACAAAACCCCAAAATGTGTTTATGAAGTGGGTCTATTTCTATAAATTCAAAGTTGATGGAATTATGTGTAAAGTGAATTGTATTGATATCTCTTGTGTTGTTTAATGTTTATTCATGATTAATTGTTGATAATGGGTGAATTAAGGGTGGTAAGCCTTATGAGTGAAGTATTGGTGATTGCTTGGATTTTTGGTGATTTTGGCTATGGCTTTGATTATGGTAAGAAAGCTTGAACTCTCTTTTGTTGAATTAATTGTTGTTGGTAGGTTGAATCCACCTTTGGTGGAAGTGTTATATCTTGTTCTTGTGTGGTATTATTGTGAATTGTAGCCATGAAGGCATTGGGGAAGTTGTTGCATAATGTTGGAATATTGTATTATTGTGAATTGAGGCCATGAAGAGCATTATATGAGTATTATTGTATTGTTATATTATTATATATGAATGAGGCTATATGTAAAGTCCTATATGAAGCTATATGTAAAGTTTTATGTTAAGCTATATGTGAAGGTATGATGTGAATGAGTTTTATGTGATCTTATGATGATCCTATGTAAAGTGGATAGCATTGTGAGTTAAAGTATGATTTCTCATGATGTATATATGAAATGATGTTGGACTATGAAGTATCCTTCAATGAAAATGTTGTGACTTGGTTGGTAGACTAAAGTGTCCCTCCTTGTTACTTAAAGTCTTGAATGCATGAATGTGTGAAATGGGCAGAACTAAGAAATGGTGTCCTTTCTATAAATGCTAAAAGAGGAATTCTAGGCCAAGACTTGAATCGGCAAAACTAAGAAATGGTGCCCTTTCATAAGTCTAGCTTTCTTAAGTAAATGTAAAACCATGAAATCGGTAGACCTAATGGTGGTAGCCTTTCTCATGTGTGAAATGATGAACCTTGGACCGGCAGGCTTAAGGCACCCTTATTGAAAAATCGGTAGGCCTAAGGCACCCTTCCAGGGGGATTTAATGAGCTATCCTTATGAACCTTGATTGGCCATGACTAAGAAATGGGGCCTTTCTTGGGAAGAGGTACTATAAGTTGGTTGAACTAGAAAAGGAACCTTCTCTAAGTACATATGTGATTGAATACTCTATGGGAAACAAGGCTAGCACCGAGTGGATGTGGTTAGGAAGGTGGCCTAGTTGAGTATGAGATTAGGCACAATGAACTTCCTTGGACATCCACTAAACCATGTGCGTACATGGGTTGCTTACTAGTTCTACCTTTGGCAAGTAGAACAACCTCCACGGAGTAGGATAGACTC
>NW_026037725.1:5186-21600 GCF_019186545.1 Solanum stenotomum | reverse complement strand
TGGTAAAGAAAGTTTTTCATTCCTTATGGTTTTAGTGTCTATGCGATGAATGAATGCTAAGAGGCTTGTATTAGACCTCTTCGAGGTCGAGTACGCCGGTTACGACAAGGGGGTGCTCCCGGGTCGTGACAGAAAAGATGCACCAACCAAATGGACCGAAGAATGTCAGAAGGCTTTTGACACCATCAAAAGTTACCTTTCGAATCCACCAGTGTTGGTGCCACCACGTGCAGACAGTCCTTTGCTATTGTATTTATATGTCTCCGACAATGCATTCGGGTGTGTGTTGGGACAACATGATGAGACCGGAAGAAAAAAGAGAGTTATATACTATTTGAGCAAGAAGTTCACATCCTATGAGGCTTGTTACACCCTTTTAGAGAGAACTTATTGTGCTTTGACTTGGGTTGCTCAGAAATTGAGACATTATCTGTCGACTTATACAACACATCTCATTTCGAGGATGGACCTGCTCAAGTACATATTTCAGAAAGCAATGCCCACAGGAAAGCTAGCAAAGTGGAAAATGTTGTTGAGTGAGTTCGATATTGTGTACATGACTCAGAAAGCAGTCAAAGGGCAAGCCTTGGCCAATACTTGCTGAAAACCCAGTAGATGAAGGATATTAACCGCTTAGAACATATTTCCCTGATGAATAATTATTTTTTTGTATGGGAAGACATATCAGGATCATATCCTAAGTGGAAAATGTTCTTTGATGGAGCAGTAAACTCTACCGGATCAGGAATTGGAGCAGTGTTGATATCTGAATCGGGGCAACATTATCCAGCAACAGCAAAGCTTAGATTCCGATACACTTATAACATGGCTGAGTACGAAGCATGTATTCTTGGCATTAGAATGGCTCTTGACATGAATGTTCAAGAATTACTGATAATTGGTGATTCAGACTTGTTGATTCATCAAGTTCAAGGAGAATGGGTGGTGAAGAATCCTAAAATCTTACCTTACGTACAATTGGTACGGAGATTATGCAAAAGATTTAGGAAGACTGAGTTCAGACACACACCGAGAATATAGAACGAGTTTGTTGATGCCTTTGTAACCATATCGTCCATGATACAACACCCAGAAAAGAGTTATATCGATCCACTTGAGGTAGTTTTAAAAGAACAACCAGCACATTGTTCACATGTGGAAGCAGAATGGGATGGGAATCCATGGTATATCGATGTGAAAAAGTACTTAGAAGTTGGCGAATATCCGAAAAAAGCAACAAGTATTCAAAAGAAAACAATCCGAAGAATGACAAACAACTTCTTTTTGAATGGAGAGGTTCTTTATAAGAGGACACCCGATCTGGGATTACTGAGATGTGTGGATGCTACAGAAGCCACATAATTGCTTGAAGAAGGGCACGCTGGAGTGTGTAGGAGGCACATGAATGGATTTACATTAGCAAAGAAAATCTTATGGGCGGGATACTTCTGGATGACTATGGAAAATGATTGTGGCCGATTTGTCCAAAAATGTCATAAATGCCAGGTACACAGAGATCTGATCAAAGTACCACCCCACGAGCTCAATGCGATGAGTTCCCCTTGGCCATTTGCAGCCTGGGGCATGGATGTTATTAGACCGATTGAGCCTACTGCCTCCAATGGTCATAGGTTCATTTTGGTCGCCATTGATTACTTCACAAAGTGGGTCAAAACTGCTTCCTACAAAGCTATGACAAAGAAAGTTGTGGCTGATTTTGTTCGCAACAATTTGATATGTCGTTTTGGAGTTCCAGAGTCTATCATCACAGACAATGGAGCAAATCTGAATAGTCACTTGATGAAAGAGATATGTGAACAATTCAAAATTACCCACCACAATTCAACTGCATATCGCCCTCAGATGAATGGAGCTGTGGAAGCTGCTAATAAGAACATCAAGAGGATACTGAGAAAGATGATTGACAACTACAAATGTTGGTATGAAAATTTGCCTTATGCTTTGCTAGGTTACCGCACCATAATCCGAACCTCAACTGGAGCAACTCCTTACCTATTGGTATACAAAACAGAAGCAGTGATACCAGCTGAAGTTGAGATACCATCAGGATTATTCAAGAAGCTGGATAGAGCGATGCCGAATGGGTTCTAAACTGATATGAGCAATTGGCATTGATTGATGAGAAAAGAATGAGTGTTGTTTGTCATGGCCAGCTGTATCAACAGAGAATGACTCACGCTTTCAACAAGAAAGTAAGAGTTTGAACATTTAATGCAGGCCAATTGGTGTTGAAATGCATTTTCCCTCATCAAGAGAAATATAAAGGGAAATTTGCACCTAACTGGCAAGGACCATATGTTGTCCACAAAGTACTATCAAGAGGAGCTTTGGTTCTAGCAGAGATGGACGGTAGAGTGTAGCGAAAAACTATCAATTCAGATGCCTTTAAGAGATACTACATTTGAAGGATGCTATTTCTTTCCTTTATTTCCTTGTAATTGCAGTTTGTTTATAATCATTATCTCATTATGTTTTGAACCATTCCCTTGTACTTGAACAATGTTCGACCTGAATTCTTAAAAATGAGATACGTAGGCGGTCTAAGTTGGCCTCGGTCGTTTCCTTATCAAATTTTCTATTTTTGTCACTTATCGAGATGTGAACTACGTTTGACCTGATTCCTGCCTTAATGGGATACGTAGGCGCCACAAGGCTTCGGTCATATTCCCAATAAGATTCCCATTTCCCCTCATAATGGAAACTGGGACAGAATTTTTAAGAGGACCTCAAAAATTCTACAAGAAGAGTCATTTCCTACAAACAAGAGTCAAGGATCATAGCGAAATGTGCAACTGGGAATAATTTTGAGAAGATCTCAAATTCAAGACTCCCGTGATCATCATCAGATTTGTTTTTGAAACATCTAACTGGATAGAATTTTTGAGAAGGACCTCAAAAATTCCATCAAGGATACTCGGACCATCGAAGTCAACTTCAATTGCCTTAAATTGACGTGTTCTTAAAGGGTTTTAAGTTGCTAACAAGCTACCTATCATGTCAAAATCTGAGACAAAGGGTTTTTTCGTGTCGTGCATGTCGTGACAGTTAATTGGCAGAGATTTTCTTTAAAACTAATTTTTTTTTTAAAAAAACTTCATACCTAACAAATGTTTTAATTTAAATATGATCTTGTCTTTTGTCTATTGCGATTCATTGGATCTACCAGACAAAGTTCCAAAGATAACGAGACCAGGAGCAAGGCGACTTCAACACAGATCAGTGTTCCAAAACTAACATGTTTTTGTGGATGCATGGTATAATAGATCATCAAAGGAGATATATTTATCAACCAACTAGTTCAGGAGAACATAACCAGTGAATATCAATTAATGAGTGTAATATCTTCATTTGATCAAAGAGGTATTTGACAGATTAAAGAATAGTATCTACCACTTAAGGTTGCGAGATACCGATGAAAATGATGTTATGATAAAAAAGTACCTATCATCATATCAAATATTGATGAAGGACTATGTTCATAGTCAAATTCATATTTAAAATTGCCAAGAGGGCCATCATATTCAAAATGCCAAGAAGGCCATCATATTCAAAATGCCAAGAGGGCCATCATATTCAAATTGCCAAGAGGGCCATCATATTCAGACCGCCAAGAGGTCCATTCATATTCAAATTGCCAAGAGGGATATCATATTCAACCCGCCAAGAGGGCCATTCATATTCAAATTGCCAAGAGGGACATCATATTTAAACCGCCGAGAGAGCCATTCATATTCAAATTGCCGAGAGGGCCATCATATTTAAACCGCCAAGATGCCAAGAGGGTCATTGCATATTAAACTGCCAAGAGGGCCATTCATATTCAAACTTTCGAAAAGACCATTCATATTCAAATTGCCAAGATGGACATCATACTCAAACCGCCGAGATGGCCATTCATATTCAAGTAGCGAGAGGGCCATCATATTCAAACCGCCAAGATGCCAAGAGGGTCATTACATATTAAATTGCCAAGAGGGCCATTCATATTCAAACTGTCGAGAAGGCTATTTATATTCAAATTGCCAAGAGGGCCATTGCATATCAAAACGCCGAGAGGGACATTACATATCAAACCGCCGAGAGGGCCATTGCATATTCAGACCATCAAGATAACCATCAACATATTACATCAGTCTATTTTACTGTTTCGATATCAAAAGAAGAGTACATTGAAGAATTATATTGAAAATATGAGATACGAGCTTTATTTGCTTTACGTCAAACTGAAAGAAGCCGTCGTTAAATATTCAAGGAGAGCATTAAGGGTGAAAATGGTATAAAGGCACTCTCTCTCCATTTGAATTATATTTTACGCTAATGAGTTTTATCTCAGCTTTTGTCGAGAGCATCCAAGAGGATGAATTCTCAAACCAAACTACAGGTGCGGACGACATAAAAAAGAATGCAGTGCAACGTGGAACTTTTCTTAGCAGCGAACTGGACATAGTCCGAAGAGGGGTATCAAACTCTTAAGATGCAAGCTGAGGAGCGATTTCCACCATAATCAAACCACACCCCTATCAAAAGGCATGTGGGTATTTCTTTTGGTTTATCCATTACAATTTTGCATCCGAAAAACTTTTCATTCTCACAGTAGAGAACTTTCCAATCTGAGTGACAATGCACCAAGAATTTTGGAAATTGTGTTCGTGTAAGTTCTTGCTCATGGATATGAAGAGCTCCACATTCATAGCCAAGGGGTTGCAAGCCTCTTATCCATAATTCGACTTATTTGCCACTCTTCCAGAATCGAAGGTTATCTAGCATAATAGATTTCCTTTTCAACCGATCGAGTCGAACTACACACAGCCTGATTCCTAAGGTTTAAGGATATGTAGGCGGGCTCAATGTTGAAAACTCGGTTGTATTCTGACATTCTCTCTTAAATCTTATTCCCGAGCAATTCGATCTCTTCATAATTCGATATCGGGATAGCTTTTTGAACCCTTTGATAGTCATGCATCAAATCAAGCGTGTCGAACTACAAGTGGCCTGAATTCTCATATAGCCTGAGATATGTAGAAAATCTGATACCGAGGTTCGCCAATAATTCCTAAAGTCCGTACCAAAATCCCTTTCCTAAAGATGAAGATGTGGTTGGTCAAAATTGGATTCTCCATTTCATTTGCCTCGAATTTCTTTCATCAATCCAAGTCAAATGAGGGACAGATATTGACAACCAATTTTAGACCTCCACATTATAGATAAATCATCGAGCTTCTTCAATTTCCAACGATTTAAAATAATTAGTTTTATAAAAAAATTTAAAAAATAAAATAAATATAGTTTGCAAGTTATTTTAAATAGCTTTGTCACTTTTATTTTTAAATAATATATATGTTTTATGTAATTATGTATGAAATAAGTGTATCCTATAAATATCTGAAAATCATCTCATAAAGATTTTATATTCTTTAGTGTATTTTAAAGTGATGGCTAATTTTGAGTTAATTAGTTTTTAATATGAAATTCAAATTATTTTTCGAATTACTTTTATGTAAGTTTTGTCAATTTATATATATATATATATATATATATATATATATATATATATATGCTATACAATTATGTATATAATTAGTATATTTTATAAATATTTGAAAATCATCACAAAAGATTTTACATTTTTGTTAAATATTTTGTTAATTTAGTTTCGTTCAATTTATGGTTATAATGTTAAATTAATTAGTTTATAGCTTAGTTAATTATTTCATTTCATCGAAATTAAGAAGCTCATTAATTAATTTATATTAACTCGTATTATTCAAATTCTAGCCAAATTCAACAATTAATTCAATTTGACAACTCATCAACTTCATATGGCTATATTATTAATTTTCAGTTCAATGTCATGCAATACCCAGCACAATTCAAGCCCAAGCTTTCAATACACTAGCCCACCAAAAGGTACTACATCTATCCAAAACCAAAAGAATGACCCGTATGCGTTCTACTCCTTCCAGCGTATAGCAACACGACCCCACCCCTGCACGTTTCCTTCTTCTTCTTTGCTTGTGAAGCCCAACAAACAATAGTCAATCGGCCTGTATACACGTTCTTCTTCTTCACGCTAAATCAACCCGAAAATCGCATCTCCTACCCTGCAGAACCCATACCCTAGCAGCCTCAACGTCAAACCCTCACGTCCCCTTTTCCCCCTTTCGTGGAAGTCACTGTTCTTCCCATCCCCCTTCACTGTCGCTTCGAAAAAAGCAAAAGAAATTCAAATTTTTGTTTGAATTTTCCAACGGATTCCCCCCCTAAATCGCTCAATTTTTCCCTATAAATAGTTCTCCATGCTCCAGGGACGAAGAAAGAGGCTTTAGAGCTTGGTTCTTTGACAATACTCATTTTACATTCAAGAAATTTTAAAGCGATTTTCTAATTCTAAGTTCTGAGAAAGGTTTCGTCTGAAATTACTTTGAATTTCTTGGTTTGTTGCTCGAGTCGAAGTTGTGCGAGAAGTCGCTCTCTTTCAAGCTCGTCATTGCCCCAGTCGCTGCCCGTATAAAGGTAATATTCCCCATTCTTGAATATGTATTCATTCTTGAGATAATGCATAAGGCTTAGTTTAATTATGCTCATGAGATGTTTGTGCCGTTTTAGACGTTATTCTTCGTAATCCCTGAAATAATCTCTCTGTTATTTGTGATGATATTTAACTTCAAGAATGAGAAACTACTAACATTGTCTCTGTATTTGCTGATAACCAACTGTTAATGTCTAGGAATCTGACTCGTTTGTAAGCTTTCGGTGTTCAGCCATGCCTCTCTTTGTTTTATCTTGTTGTCTTTCCTTCATTTTCCTCTTAAATATCATTTACCTGTTCATATTGTTTTGCTAGGTATGTCTAATTATGGTCTCTCAGTTGGCTTTCAAGAAGTTGTAATAGCATGAAACACCAAAATATGTTGTAAAGGAATCAAGTAATCCTATTTGTTGTGACACCTTACTAGTTGTACCTTTTGAATATCTTAAAAGAGCATCATGAATTTATGGTATACCTATTTACTCTTGAATTTTTAACTTGCCTGATTCATGTGATAAGCAATTTTGCTTCATTACACTATCCTTGTCACTTGAGAGTTTAGGTGTAAATTAACACTTTTTGACAACTTTTCGGTAGGCACATTCGGTGGTCTGCGACTTACGTTGCCGAATGTGTTTGGAAAATTTCTAAATAATTTTAAGCTCACCGATGATGCCTAAACAAATACCAATTCTGAAGTTCAACTCGAAAGACCCGATGCAGTTCGCCTAGTGTAATCTGGCAAATCACCTAATAGGTCCCTATTCACCGAAGTTGACAATACCATTTTTCAATTTTTTTGGCGTAGGAGGCGAATATGATGATGCCCGCTCAACCATTTTACCGACTAGATACTTGTTTCGCCCAATGCATTCTTTTCAGCTTTTTGACTTCATTTCAACCTGCACTCATAACACACGTTATTGAATGCAATAAAATAAATTTGGATTGCCTCCCAAGAAGCGCTTTACTTAGCGTCATGACACGATATAGTTCTAACTCATCAATAATTATTTTTGGAGTTGGAGATGTTGTCACTAGACAACATTTCGTTTTGACTTAGATTTGGATAGGTAGAGATCTCACACATTTGAGTCTCCAACTGCTTGATTAACACGGAATGAGAAGTAACCGTTTGAATCGAAGTGGAGAAATTATTTTTCAAGTCCTTCAACACTTTGTTGGACCTTTCAACCTTGTTGAAGATCCTTTTTAGCATATCATCGGTTTTGTTTCCCTCTGGTCTAGATAGTTCTTTTGGCTTGGGACGATCATGAGGTGGGATATATATCTATATTTTCAACTTTATGATCTCTCCAATTACCACATCGATCTCTCCAATCTTTCTAATCATTGTCTCGTTCTTGTTCCAACATTGTTTCCACCCATTCTTGGATAGTTTGGATGAGAACCCCCCATTTGATCCCCCATGTAATCCACTTCTTCATTGTACAATGCCTCAAACTTGGCATCTTCCAGGCATTGTTTATTGCTTGTTCCAACTGCATTTACCATTTGAATCCACCTTCCATGACATATTTGGATAACAAATCGAGTTGAGTCGTCATTTTGACCATGTTTTCAACATGTTCATGGTTCTTCTCTATTTGTTCCTTACTCATATTCCTATATAGAGAAGATACTTGATCCTCTCCAGTATGTCATGCTTGATTTATGTTAGTCATATCATCAAGCAATATTGTGTCTACATTGAATGATTGTCGCATCAGCCCACCTTGATTAAATTGATCGGCCAACCCTTTATTGACCGAGTCAAAGCTACAATTAAAGTATTGTAGTAGATAATTTTCTAGAACACCATGTGTTGGACATTGTAACAAAAACTTTTGAAACCGCAACCATGTCTCGTGAAGAGGTTCACCTCCCACTCTTTTGAAGTTCTAGATGTTGTCCCTAAGCTTTACCATTTTCGAGGGAGAAAAAAATCTCTCAAGGAATGCTTTGGTTAATTCCTCCCACGAAGTGATAGAATCATTTGGTAATTTTGCCAACCATCTAGTAGCTTCCCCCGTTAAGGAGAATATAAATAATCTCAACCGAATAGATTCTTGTGAGATAACGTTCTTGAAGACGAACGGCCCACAAATATCCATAAAGTTTTGGAGATGTTCATGGGTTCTTCATGAGCAAGCCCCCAAATATTCCTCTCATTTGGAGCAATTGTAACATTGTTCCGGTTACATGGAACATAGCTCTCCCAGTAGTAGGAGGTAACTGCATTACTTATGTTCTTTCAGTGACATTCACATCATCCATGTTATCATTCTATCCATAGTGACTAGCATCGCCACTTCTATTTTTACACATGTTGCTACCTACAAATGGGCAAAACACCAAACAACAATCTACTACAACTAAATAAGTTTACAAGCTAACTTCACAAAATGAATGTTTAGCTACCACTCTCCGATAGAGACACTATTTTTGATAACACTCAAATTATCTTTAAAATAATTAAAAGAGTAAGCGGTCGTTAACCATAAAAATACCAACAAAAAGTTGAGGTCGAATCCCATAAAGAGTGATTTAGTAATAAAAATTCAACTCGAAATTTAAGAATGCAAACCAATTCATTGTAGTAATTAGAACAAGTGGGTGGATGATTCCACAAAATTCACAAAAAAGGTTTTGAGTATCAATTATCGAAATTAAACTAGAAACAAGGATTTCACAAGTAAGAGATGATCTAGTGGAGTGGGGATTGGTATTGATGTCACATAGGGGTACAAGTGCTTGATCAATAGTTCTATACAAACATGGATAAGTTGGTTAGGGGTGTACATGACCGGGTTGGTTCGGGTTTTTCAAATATCAAACCAAATCATTTGTGTAAAAATTTTAAATTTATAAATCAAATCAAACTAATAAAATTTGGATTTTTTTGAGTTTTTCAACCTCAGGTTGGTTCGGGTTTTTCAAATACCAAACCAAACCATTGTGTCGAATTTTTAAATTTATAAATCAAACCAAACTAATAAACCTCGAATTTTTTCGGTAAAATTTGCATACAAACATATAATTAACTTGTGCTCCAAATATTTCTTTAGTCCAACCAAAATACAATTATCTAAGGTGTTTCTTAAAAAAATAACACAAAATATGAGATTAGTACTGATGACACAAAAATATTCAATAAAAAATAATAATGAAATCATCATATAAAATAAATATTGCAAAGTCATAATGAAAATGATTATAATTTAAAAGTACTAAATCATGCTAAAATAAGTTTAATAAGTATTAGTTACATTACTAAATAATTAAGGGAAATTAAAATTAGATTATGTATTTTAATTGTCTAAACCAATGTAAAACTAAAGAACAAATATTCAATATTATTGTCATTCTTAGTGTTGAATTGATTTTCTTTTTGCATTAGTACTAATTTGATTTTGATTTAAGTTTTATTATAATTATCAATATCTATGAACTATAATCTTTATTGGATCATTCCGAATTCTAAGTTTTAAACTTGAAATAATATATTAAAAGATAAAAACTATGAAATAGTATAAGAAATATTTTAAAATTATATCAAAGTAAATATTTTTATGTATAAAATAAAATTTTAAAATTACATATATAATGTCGGTTGGTTTGGTCTCGGGTTGGTTTTTTTTAGTTAAAACCAAACCAACCCAAATATAGTCGTGTTTTTTTTTTCCAATACCAAACCAAGTCAAACCAAACCACTAGTCGGGTTCTTTTCCGGATTGACTCGGTTTGCGGTTTGGTTTGGTTTTGTACACCCCTAAAATTGGTAATCTTGAATGACATTAATCTTCTTTCGATCTCAAAGCATCATATAATATAATCTCTTTTCGATCTCATCTATGTGAATCATAAATCAATCCAATACCTTGCTAGAATCTCTTTCGAGCAGATTTGGCAACTAGAATGAAACCACAATTTCTATTTTGAATAAACTATAGAAATCAAACTTAAATTTTATGCATCAAGATATTTACCCACTTCAATTGATCTCTTTCAAGCATCAATTGAAGATCTTGACTAGGATTAAGTTCCAACATTAACTCATAAATTAACCCATGTTAAATAACTCAAATTCATATATGAAGAACAATAAAACATAGCAAGGAACAAAACCCACTAAATTAAATCAACACCCAACTCCATAATCACACCCCTAGAGTTGGGGTTTAGTCACACATCATAAAAAGGAAAGAAATTATACCCATGATGTTCTCAGTCATTAATGTGTTGATGATAAGCAATAATTTTCAACTCTCACTTCGATTTCAACCTTCAATTGTCAGTTACAAGGGTATATGAAAACCCCAAAACTAATTAACAAGTTTGTTTCACTAAAAAGTGCAATAACTAACTATGAACTATAGGAAACGTTTTCTTCTCTGATTTCCTGAGAAATTTCTACATGCATTTTCTCTCTTTCCAAAAATTGGTCCAAAATTTCATATGAGACGCACTCGGCGATATTAGTTCTGATTCAGTGGATTGTCGTTTGCTTTTCAGCTCGCTCTTCATTCGCTTTAGGCTTCAGGTGTTTGTCATCTTCGGTGATGGAACTTCTAGTTCGCCCATTGAATTCGGTGAATTGGAATTTTGGTTCACCGACCTACTATGAATACTTTCGAACTTGCATACTGTCAGATTGGGCGAGGTTCGACCTATTGGGTGATCTACCCTTTTAGTTAGGTGATTACCTGCTGGGAGTTTATACTCTTTTTAACATTTTTGGCCTCTTTTTCATGTATTCATCCTTGCTTTGTCCTTTAGCCTTCATAGTTGCAATACATCAAAATATCATCAGAATAGGACACAAATAGGCATTGCAGACACTAATAGTTGAACCAAAAAGGCCTCAAATGAGTAGAAATCTACCACTCATCGTTGGTTTATCACATATGTATAATAAACCAAACATATGAAAATAATTTAGTATCACTGCTTACACAATCTCATGAGATTGAAGCACTAGCCATATGCCTTTGAAATGAAATTTCATCAACAATTTCCATCTTACCCTTTTATAGCACAAACCTATCAAGGACATATATAAAAAAAATAACAATAATAAAATTACTATTATGACTTCCTTATTAATGAATATATAATAAGTTGTCTCCATTACGAATCAAGAATATTGATCATTTTGTTTTCATAATCATCAATAATATGATTTGTATACTTTTTTTAAAAAAATAAAGACCCATTGGGTTGAATTTTTTTATATTTTACATAAATCTCATAGTGTTAAGAGGTAATTACATTATTTTCCTATTCTTTATCAAATTACAAAAATTCGTAAAATTTATGAATTTCGAATACATCATTAGACTTCCAGATACATCACTTGACTTCTGGATACATCACTAGACATCATGATACATAGGTGAGGGATGTACCCGAGAGGGGAGAGATGTATCAGAGAGGGGATAAGACATCTAGATACATTATTGGACTTTCGGATATATCCGGATACATAGGTGAGGGATGTATTCGAGAGGAGGATAAGGATGTAACAACGAGAGGAAAGTAATGTATCAGATAGGTGATTTTAAAAAAAATATTAAATGATAGGAAATTTTAAAGATTATGGTAAAATAAGATGTGTATTTAGGTAATTTTTCCAATTTATTATAATAAAACAGGAAGAGTACATCATGGGTTAGCCCACTGAAACCAACTTCAGAAAAATGAATAGGAAAGTGATAATCGAAAAACATTAAAACAAAAAACAAACTAAAAGATATGATTTGTATACACATGCATCGACTCAAATATATCTCAAAAGTAGTATATGATGAGTCACTGGTCTAGAAATACTGTACATTTTCTTATAACCATTGATATTGATTTTCTAATAGATACTATAAGACGTAACTCAAAAATTGTATTCATCAAATCCTTCTTTGATTTAATACACACAAAATTACTCTTTATGAACAATATAATAGATCCATTTTAATTTTAAGCATGCGTTATTATAAACTTTTAGGGCTTAAGATGTATTTTTAACGTAATTAGTATCACATCTATATTATTCTAAGGGTGGGAACCAGAAAATATAAAGCGAAATTAATATCTCAATCAAATACTACTACTAGAATAACTTTTCTACAAAAATCTAAATATACATTTAATTAAATTTGTTAGGCTATTGAATATCTTTTTATGTATACAACCTACATGAATATGATGTATTTTCTCTTATGGAATGGAAGAAACTAGAAAGAGAAATTAAAGAAAGAATGAATGATAACTCTTTGTATTGATTCTTGCATTAATTCAAATAGAAGAGTACATCCCTATTTATAAATAATTAAGGAGAATCCTTCCTAAAGAAGAATCATTCTAGATACTAAACTAAAGGAGAATCCTTCTAGATACTAAACTAAAATAAAACTAAATATTTTGCAATTAATGTAAACCCTAGACTTAAAAGGAAATTAAATACTATAAAATATTTTTAGACTAAAAAAAAGTAAAAAAATTCTACCAAATTTCAACATTTTCAACATAATTAGTATCTCAACCTATTATTCCTTGTGTTTCCCTCTCTTTAATAACCTTTAAGACCATTAAAAAAAATAATCAGATGCTGCCATAAGCCCATAACTAATCCTGATGAAACAGTTACAACCTTTTACATAATCAATTAATCATAATAGTTAAAGCTCTAATGATGAAGTAATTTCCTTATTAAAAANCCCCCCCCCCCCCCCCCCCCCCCAACCCAATTCCAAACGTCATTATTTACACCTCTTAATTGAGCTTCTCTAAGAGAATATTTGGATTGGTTTAAAAGTGTTAGGGTTTTACCCTGATTTTCTTTCCTTATTTAAAGTTTATTTTTTTCTTTAAAGAAAAGTTAAAGTATTATCATAAATGCTTGAACTTTTTCTGAAAGGAAAATATAATTTTCTTTCATATTTGGTTTATCTTTCCTTAGAGGAAAAGTTTGGAGATCTATAAATTAAGATCCTTATTCTCGTAGCAGCACAATAGAATCCACAATGTAGACGTTTAAGAATTTAGTTTATGGAAGCAAATAATTATGGTTAGAACTTTACTTTAATTAATTAGATCTCAACCATTAATTCTAAACTATGACATGTGTCTCCAATCCAAGCTAGAACTTGGGGGAAATGGAGAGGAACCGGATCCTATAATTTGTATACTTATAAGTATTGTGTTTTAAATTTTACTTATGATTTATATTAAAAAGTATATTTAAGAGATTCAATATTATTACTTCTCCTAGTATATTTTTTTTTCGAATTGCAAATATAACTATGATTATGCTATTAATTAATGACAAAACCAAATAACCAAATCAAAAAAATCCAAACAAAATAGAGAAAAATCAAATCAAATCAAATTTATATTTGTCTGGATTGGGTTACACTTTTTCGAAACCAAAAATAATCAAAAAATTCAAATCGAATAGTACAAATCCAAATTGAAAAACTAAATACACACCCCTAATTAACACAAACATATAAATACAATTTCATTATATTAAAAGCACGAAAATCCTTTAAAAATTTGATTAAATTTTTTTTCCTTCGTTAAAAACATTCTATAACAGACAAAATAATCATTCACTCTTTTTTAATAATTAAAAAATAATAATTTATTTATTTTTCTAATATTTCATTATTCCCTTAAAATGTAGCACCATATATTTAGAGACTGTTTGGCATTGTTGTTGGGAGGTCAAATTTTTTGTTTTCAATAAAAGCATCGTTTTTGAAAAAAATAGTGTTTGGCAAATTTTTAAAACTGTTTCTAAATAGAAGCAGAAGCAATTTTTCTGTTGTTTGGAAAGAAGCTAAAAATTTCTGCTTCTTAAAAAAATCAGAAGCAGGAAATTATTTTCTTGAAGACTAAAATATCTCTCCCATATATACATATTTAGCAATATATCTCTTATTTATTAATTAACATATATCATATATTTGGTTAAGTTTCATACAAGAATTTTATTTTTATGTTTATCTACTATTATTATTTTACGTCTTATTTTATAGAATCAGAAATAAATGTAACAACATCATTTTTGTAGGATTAAAAAAATGAAGGATTTTATTTATTTTTGTGGTGAATTTTTTGTATATAGTGGTTTAATTTGTGGAATGATTTTTAAATTTATTTTTCTTGATATTTTTGAATTATAATTAAGTCATCATGTTAATATTATATTAATATTTGATTAATTAATTTATGTATAATATTGATTTGAAAATTTGAATATGCATACTTTTCATTAAAAAGTTTCTAATAGATATTTAAAATAGTTTCTCTCTATAAAAAAATCTTAGTATTAAAAGTACATTGATACTTAATTTTGAAGGGAAGTCATTTTCCCTAAATTTGAGGAAAATGAGTTGATTTGGAAAACATTTTACCCAACCAAACATGAGAAAATTGAAAAATATTTTCCGAAAAATGTTTTCCTTCATACCAAACACACCCACATTTAGATAGAAATTACAAGGAAGAAACAAAAGGAGAAATCATATATATATATATATATATATATATATATTAAAGGGAACCTTAGGCCCACCTACGTGGCGCCACCACAAACCAGAATTCCCTTTTAATTTATTTATTTACAAAATTAGTCTTCCCTTTTATGAAAAGTTGCGACTTTAATGAAAAGTTGTGACTTTTATGAAACGTTGTGACTGTTATGAAAAGTTGCACTTTTAATGAAAAGTTGCGACTTATATAAAAAGTTATGACTTTTATGAAAGGTTGTGACCTTTCCGAAGAGTTGCAACTTTTTCAAATAGTTGTAACCTTTCTAATAAGGCACAATAAACATTTGTTTACACTACTCTTTGTTGTCTATAAATAGAGGGATTTCCTTTCATTTTAACACAACGAAAATTCTGAACCTCCTCCTCCTCCTCTTCTTCTTCACAATTAAATATTTGTATACTTTGCTCATGTTGAGTGACTCATTGACACTATTTCTTATGTAATAGATCCTGGTATGTATTTTAACAATCATTAATTTATAATTTATGATTATGCTATTAATGCTAAATGATAAGATGTGTAATCATTTTCATTTTCCTTTACATTATTAATGCTTGTTACTACATAATCTTGTATGTAAGATAATATAATGTTTTAGATTTAATGCCTGATATGTTTTAAATATTATTTTATAAATTCTGTGATATTAAATTCTCGTGTGAAGCGCGAGTAATTTTACTAGTTAAAATATAATTAAGGATAAATGTGGCATGAGAAGAATTCTATGGTATTATAACTTATATAGGAAAATTTCATAAATAGCAAAGAAATTTAACTAAATAATGCTTCATAGCTATATTTTATCTAATTACGCTCTATAGCTATAATTTAATTTGCTATGGAGAATTGTGTTTGTATATCTCAATTTTTTTTAAGAACTTATACAAAAAAAAATTAAATAATACCTACATGGGCAGTAAATATGGTAACAAAATACAACTATCAATTAATCTCTTAATTGATGCAACAAAATTAGTTTAAAAAGGAACATAACATACGATTCACATTAAGTGTTCCTTACCATTTCTTACCAAAATAGACTTTTCAAGCTACAAAATTCTCTCTCAAAATTCTGATTTTTATTTTTACTGTGTTTTAACAATAAAAATTTGATTTGGTTTCTTCTTCCGTAATAAAACAATTTTTTTTTATTTAAAACTAATAATTCAATTTAGTTCTTCCTTTTCTAATTAATCATTTGAAACAAAAAAATTAAATTCAAATCATGAAATTTGAAATATACAAATATCTCTCTCTCTCTCTCTCTCTCTCTCTCTCTATATATATATATATATATATATATATATCTAT
>NW_026037725.1:0-4961 GCF_019186545.1 Solanum stenotomum | reverse complement strand
ATTTTGTTCTTTTTTTTGGATCAAATTCCACATCATGTTGGTTTTCTCCTTCAACTATTTTGATGTTGTTTGCCTTAGCTTTATTGATAACTTGCTGCAATGCCATTGGATCGTTTTTGAACTTGGATCTCAACTCTTGAATAGTTTTTTTCTCTTTCTTTTCTTTAAATCTTACAATAGACTCTGCAGTGACTCCAAATTCTTGTGTTAAACCCAACGAAAATGATGGTAGATCATCAAAATCTTGTGTTAAACTCTCTTGGATGGAGTTCCATCATCCTTTTTTTCCTGGAAAAAAAGCTAAAAATTTGAAGACTGAATACAAAAGAAAAAACAAACAAAAAAAATAGTTGAAACATGTAGTGACTCGAGAACTAATTGAGATAAGGGACATATATCCTCTCCCGAAAATCAATTTGGAAAACCCTTGGCAGATCAAAAAAAGATTACCCGTGATGGCGTTATTGTAGGAAAGCTAGTGATTTCATTTTTCGAGATGTTTGAGTACATTCTTCGATACTGGACGTTGGATGCGGCCAAAAGTTTGGAGAACAGGTGCAGTGTGCCTGTTGACATATGGGATGTTATAGAGGAGAACATCCCTAAGAAGTATGAAGGTGGAAGTGTTTGCTTAAGAAAATTGTACAATGATGACTTTTATCTTTTGTGCATCGAATTGTTCAACAGTCACGGATTAAGCGTTGGTGATGAAATTGGAATTTATTGGGATCCTATATCTTCAAGTTTAATGTTCAAATTACTTACTAAGATTTGTGCTTAGTAAAATGTCCAAGAATTTAGGACCAAAAATAACATACCATAGTCTTTTGTTAATATTTCTCTTTCATATAATTGTAATAGCTGAAGATTGGAACATTTGCATTATCGAGTATGATGATTCTTCAAATTCCCCTTTTAGTACATGTGTTTTCATTCCTTGTGCAATTTTGCAAAGCAGTAATTTCTCCACTGATTGATATATTTCATCACAATCTTATTATAATATTTTAAAAATAACCAAACTAATTAGCATGGAATACATGTGTACGAAAACTAGTTAGATAAAAATCATGAAGCTGGAGAATTGACCAAACACAAATCATCTAAAGCGACTGTCGATCGTACATAATTCTATTTGGATAATTATCTAAAGGAGAGATGTAGAAAGAGATATAAAAGAAAAAACTTTAAATATAAAAATCTGGCTAATTAGGTAACTCAATAATTATTAAAAGACCCTTTTTGTTTAAAAAAATAAAATAATATATATATATATATATATATCAGCCAGATTTCTATGTTTCCCGCTCAAAGTTGGAATAAAAATTAAAATCTAATTATACTTTTATAAATTGAGTGTTACTGCCTCTCTTTGCTTTGCCTTAAGAAGACATTCTTTTACAATTTCTTTTCTTTAAAAGTTGAAGAAGAAGCTTGAAAACTTAACAACACTCCACATGTAGTGACTCGAGAACTAATAGAGATAAGGGACATATACCCTCCCTCGAAAATCAATTTGGAAAACCCCTGGCAGATCAAGAAAAAGACTACTCATGACGAGATCGTTGTAAGAAAGCTGGTGATTAAATTTTTTGAGATATTTTAGTACATTCTTCGATACAGGACGTTGGATGCAACCAAAAAATTGGAGAACATGTACGGTGTGCCTGTTGGCATGTGGGATGTAATGGAGGAGAATGTCCCTAAGAAGTATCAAGGTGGAAGTATTTGCTTAAGGAAGTTGTACAATGATGAATTTTCTTTTTTCGGGCATGGAATTGTTCAACGATCGCGGATTAAGCGTTGGTGATGAAATTGGACTTTATTGGGATCCTAGATCTTCAAGTTTAATGTTCAAATTACTTTCTCAGGTTCACGTTTAGTGAAAGGTCCAAGAATTTAGGACCAAAAATAACATACCATAGTTGTTTTGTTGGTATTTCTCTTCCATAGAGTTTTAATAGTTGAAGATTGGAACATTTGCATTATAGAGTATGATGATTCTTCAATTCCCAATTTAGTTTGCACAATCCCCTTTTAGTACATGTGTTTTCATTCCTTGTTATTATAATGCTCTTTTAATTTAGATGTGCAATTTTGCAAAGCAGCCCTCTAAGTTGCAAACAAGAATACCTCCTTGTTAAGTTCTCCAAGACACGCCAAAAGATCATGTTTTGTGCACCGACACTATTGAGCGAAAAGTATCAGGATCGTACATATAAAGTTTTTTCGTTCCAACAGTTAGTAGATTATTTGTTTTCATCGGAATCTAGAACTAACTATTCAGATCAATTGTATCTACCAACTATATCATACTTGGGCAAAAACTTATCGTTTCTATGACTATTGTAAGTATTTCGTAGCAGGAACGAGAATGTGTACCTGTTAACAACAGTGGAATGATAAGGAAGTCCTGTGAAAGGTTGCTCCAAGTCCAACTCTGACTCTCAAGGAATCAAAGCTACGTTTCCACAAACTGAATGTCATATTTGTTTTGTTAATATCAGTGAAGAAGATAGAAATTTCTTCTTTGTTCCTCCCTTTATTTTTTTTCTATTTTGTGTTCTTCTCACTTATTCTCTAAAAAGCGTTCAACTCTTATTTTAAAAGGGAAAAAAAAGTATACGTTGGAACAGTTACAAAGTAATTGTTTCCAATCAAATTGATACTTATCTCTTTTTCAAAGAAGAAAAAACATTTTGGGTCGGGTCGGGTCGATCCACACGGGCGACCCACAGTCCAAAACTTACAGCTCCTACTTCGCACATAGTGGACAAGACCTAAATAGATATGATATCAACTAACACACAATTCATAGGACAAATAGTTTGTGCAACCTGTGAGTACCAAGGCTTACCTTCAAGATTTTTACAAGCCCTACATAGGAATTCAATCACATGTGGAAAGAATTCACTATTAATTTTAAGGACACTATTACTCACAATACCCAAGACATCGTTCACTACTTCAGTAGTTGCTTATTCATTCCCTCATCCTCTTAAAGAGTTTAACTCGAGTTCATGTTTAATACACACAATTACACTCAATACCAATATGGTTCGTGTAATAGTCGACTTGTGTATATAAGTTTATAATTTATTTAATTGAGTTTTCTTTCTACTTGAATCTATTTGCTCCTATCCAACTACTTTCCTAGACATGTCCTGCATTTCCGAATCATTCATGACTATTAGTAACATGCTAACGTAGCAAGATCAATTGAAACTTCAAGAAACAACAAAAGGTCAAAGGGTATTTCATTGAAAAGTCATTTTAACTTTTTTGGGTCTCACACAATATAGAAGTAGCGAATATTCTTTCATTGACCCATTGATCGCTTGACACACGTGGTATGAAACATGTGTTACTATGTTTTCACCTTATACCGATGTATGTGTCTCATTCTTCTGATTATCCAACATCGTACAGACCTTGGTCTAAACAGCTTCAAGTGTTTAACCCTAGTTTCTCGTGATACTTAAATTCTTTTACTTAGAGAAACATTTTTCTGGTCCATAAAACAATTCATAATATGGTGGTAAAACTCATCTCTTCAAGTTTCTCAACGTAAGAGGCGATTGCTCGTGTGAGAGAGCCAATCTTGCGACTTGTTCGACACACTTTATTTCATACAAAATATCACATGCATTTTACATTTGAACATAAACTCAATAGCATTATATAGGAGAGAATATCATAACAAACAAGTTATTTTACAATACTGAAATATCATCCAATTCTACGCAAACCTAGAGCCTTAACATGTTTTTCAAACAAGTTAGAGATGGCCTTCGTAAAAGGATCAACTATCATTTCACGTATAGAAATGTATTGTAGAGTTATTTCTCCACTTGCCACTACGTCTCTCACAAAGTTATGCTTGATGTCAATATGTTTGGTCTTGCTATGATACTTAGGATCCTTCGTGTACGCGATAGCAGCTTGACTATCACAATATAGAATCATGGGACCCTTAGAATTCTTTGCAATACTCAAATGCTCAAAGAATCTTTTTAACCAAACAACTTCTCGTACTGCAGACACACAAGCCACAAATTCAGATTCCATGGTTGAAAGAGTTGTGCAAGTTAATTTCTTACTTTCCCATGAAATAACACCACCATTTAGTAAGAAAGAATAACCGGATGTTGATTTTCTATCATCCCGGTCACCAACCCAATCAACATCTGTATAACCTCTTATGAATAAATCAGATCCACTATAACACAGTGTAAGATCTGCAGTTCCCTTTAGGTATCAGAATATTCTATTTACTGCTTTCCAATGATCTCTTTCAGGATTGGATTGATACCTGCTAACTAGACTCACTGCATAACAAATGTCTGGGCGAGTACACATCATAGCATACATCAAACTCCCGACAACACTAGACTAAGGAACTCGAGACATGTCTTCCTTTTCTTTTTCAGTCTTTGGACAGCTTAAAGTTTCACCCCTTGCTACAGAAGTATCCATGGATTTGCAACTATTCATTTGAAAACGTTTCAATATTTTCTTTATATAAGTTTCTTGAGATAAACTCAAAAATTTCTTGGAACGATCTCTTTGGATCTCAACACCCAATATATAGCCTGCTTCACCCATATCTTTCATATAAAATGATTTTGAAAGCCATGACTTGATAGTTTTCACATACTCCAAATTATTTCCAGCTAATAAAATATCATCTATGTAAATAGAAAGAATTACAAAATTTCCATTAGACTTTTTCACATAGATGCAATGATCTTCATCAATCATGGTGAAATCAAATGACATCACCTCCTTGTGAAATCTCAGGTACCACTGCCTTGAAGACTGCATTAGGCCATAAATTGATCTTTTCAATCTACAAAGTTTCTTTTCTTGGCCTTTAAAAATGAAACCTACTGGTTGATCCATGTAGATTTCATCGTTTAGTTCTCTATTGAGTAAAGTGGTCTTCACATCCATTTGGTGTA
>NW_026037724.1:0-487 GCF_019186545.1 Solanum stenotomum | reverse complement strand
TCGAATGAGGTTACTCTTACAAAACTAAGGGTGTAACATCAAACTCAAACACCCAACAAGCAACCATGCAAACAACAACAACAACAACAACGACAACATGCCCCTTATATATTAAAGAGCACTAAGAAGGAAATTAATACCTTAATCCGCATTCCCTCCGGATTCAAAAAGATGAGGATATCTCTTCTTCATGTCCTCTTCGGCTTCCCAAGTGGCTTCCTCAACAAGTTGGTTCCTCCAAAGGACCTTGACTGATGCCACATCTTTCGTTCTCAACCTACGAACTTGGCGATCTAAAATCTGAACCGGCACCTCCTCATAAGATAAGTTATCCTTGATCTTAACACTTTCAGTCGGTAGGATCAATGAAGGATCACCTATGCACTTTTTCAACATAGAGATGTGAAATACCGGATGGACCGCTGCTAGCTCTTGTGGTAGCTCTAACTCGTAAGCCAGACTGCCGACCCTCTGGACTATGCGATAA
>NW_026037723.1:0-394 GCF_019186545.1 Solanum stenotomum | reverse complement strand
TATACCATGTAGGTGAGAAAATCGTCTGTGACTAGCTATCCTTATTCTCCACCCAGGGATGTTTAGGAATATAGGATCAAACGGCTTTTGTTCGATCGAGGGGCAGAGATATATATGAGCTGACAACTTATGTTTTCTGGTATTTTGTTTTGGGTGAGATGTACACCAAAAGGAATTGATGCTACAAACACTTTTCACCGGTAGTCCTCGATCGAAAGTTAGGTCGACTCAAGTCGACAAGCGAGAGACAAGGTTGGGTGAGGGTACAAGGCATCATGTGGGATCTACGATCGACTGTGCCCGTTGTTGGCTTTGCAGATGCTTTCAAATATTCTAGCAGTATATTCCATTCATTGTATATATCCATTTTTCGTGTCATTGACATCAGAGATTG
>NW_026037722.1:0-389 GCF_019186545.1 Solanum stenotomum | reverse complement strand
ATAATTTTTGTAGTTCGATATTTCGATTAGTGGTCAAATTGAAGTAGTGAAACACTTGTATCATTATTGTGCTAGTTGAATCATGTTTTGTTTGACTCGATGAAGAAGACTCTTGAATTTCGATTGAATATGAGAGGAGTCGACAAGAACTCAGAAAATTATGTATTTCTTTTTCATCTATATTGTAATATTAAGGTCTTAAGAAGGATGTGTATGCTCTATTTTCTCTCTCTTTATTTTTTGTATGTTTTTTCTCTATTAGACTTTTTGATTTAATTTTCTATGAATTTTTTGTTGTCTTAAGTCTGTATTGAGCTGAAACTAGTCATTTATGACTTTATTGAAAATTTGTTATTTACTAATGGGAAAATGCATAAGTACCCCCCAGC
>NW_026037721.1:0-538 GCF_019186545.1 Solanum stenotomum | reverse complement strand
TGGTGGAAATGTTATATCTTGTTCTTGTTTGGTATTATTGTGAATTGTAGCCATGAAGGCATTGGGGAAGTTGTTGCATAATGTTGGAATATTGTATTATTGTGAATTGAGGCCATGAAGGGCATTATATGAGTGTTATTGTAATGTTATATTATTATATATGAATGAGGCTATATGTAAAGTCCTATATGAAGCTATATGTAAAGTTTTATGTGAAGCTATATGTGAAGGTATGATATGAATGAGTTTTATGTGATCTTGTGATGATCCTATGTAAAGTGGATAGCATTGTGAGTTAAAGTATGATTTCTCATGATGTATATATGAAATGATGTTGGATTATGAAGTATCTACTCCCATTGGTGTCTCTATTGTTGCTAGAAAAGTGTATAGAAATTGTCCGGTTTGCATATTGAATAAGTTGTTGCCTTGCGATCTTGTTGAGTTGAACATGGTGAAATTTGATGTTATTCTTGGGATGGATTTGTTGCATGCATATTATGCTTCTAGTGATTGTAGGACTCGTAAAGTCAAGTTT
>NW_026037720.1:0-334 GCF_019186545.1 Solanum stenotomum | reverse complement strand
AACAATATACAAGCAAAGAGCTCAATATAAAAACAATTTAATAGCATATTTCTCGAACATAAATGATTTTAGACCTATGTATTTGATCGTCAAGAACGTTAAGCAACATTTCAGTGTTTTGAGTTTATCTTTGGAAAGAACTTCGTTGATTTCATTTACTTTGAGAAAGGACAATATGTGATGTCTTGATCTTTTTATGAATATTTTGTGAGTTTATAGAATTTTCTAAATACATATTTATTATCAACTTTAAAATGTGGGCTAGAACCATAATAGGGGCTAGTACTCCTTCGGTCTCAAAGAGTCTGTCATGTATTTTTTACACCTCCTTTTA
>NW_026037719.1:0-596 GCF_019186545.1 Solanum stenotomum | reverse complement strand
TTATTGTATTTTTATATACATCAGTTCATTGTATTTTATATACATTTCAGGCTTATTGTATTTTTGTATACACACCAAGTTTATAGCATGTTTTAAACAGTCTTTCTTTATATCGCACTTGTTTTAAATTGCCTTGCATTGAAAGAAGTCAGTCAGGTTGAGTTGAGTTGAGCCAGGTAAGCTATTTAGTTTCTTCCAGATTCCCTTCTAGCCTATGTTGCTTAGTTTTTCAGCTCGCATACTCGTACATTCCATGTACTGATTCCAGTTGGCCTGCATCTTATTATGATGCAGATACAGGTACCCCGGATCTGGATCCTGCACGTCGTTGATCACTCCAGAGTTAGTGGTGAGCCTCCTTGCTTTCTGGAGGTCTCAGATATTTTGTTCTATTAGTTTTGTTTTGTTAGGGTGTTGCAGGGTCTGTCCCAACATCCATCTCAGTATTAGAGGCTTCATAAACAGTCAGTCAGCTAGTTTTGAGTCTCTTATCTATGTATATATGTAAATATTCTATTTTGAGATTCGAGTTGCCTTTGTGGCCATATTTTATAAGTTAAGTGGTTTTGTAATATTGCATTGCATGAAGTTATTCT
>NW_026037718.1:0-520 GCF_019186545.1 Solanum stenotomum | reverse complement strand
ACAATCTATTCATAAATGGAATCTCACAGTCAATATGAATCTAACAACACCAATATCGTGAAATTTGGAGAAAAGGGTAAAATGGTCAAAAAAATCTCGTTTCGAAAAATATTCTTGAAATCTGGAAATTTTTAGTGAAAAATGTTCCCCAAGAAATTTAGAATCCAATAGTGAAAACCGTTTCGAAAAAGGAGTTGAAATGAGTTCACAAACTCAAATTTTCTAATAAATTCGGATTAGGCAAAAAACCCCAATTTTTTCAGTTGAGATCTGAAATTTTGATGTTAAAATCCATAAATAATCGATGGAAATCAAAGATATAAGTTGGAAATAACTTACCCAATGAATTCCTCGCGAAAACCCACTTGAAATCACCTATTTTCGAGCTCTCAAAGTCTAAAAATGGAGAAATGGGTATTTTTCAAGTTGGGGGAAAATGGCTACTGGTTTTGGCTTTAAAAAAAAGAAAAGAAACTGTTGTTGCAGCTAAAAACACAGCAGTTGAAACACAATTATAACA
>NW_026037717.1:188-1298 GCF_019186545.1 Solanum stenotomum | reverse complement strand
AATTATTAATACCCAACCCTACCACCCCAAACCACTCCTAAATTATTATTTTTATTCAAAAAAATATTCTTTCATACAANCTTTCATACAAAAAAGAAATTTATTTTTTTCTACCCCGTACACCCATCCGATCCCTGCCCCACTCCCGTCCCACCACCCCCAATTTTTTTGGAAAAATTACGCGAAATGGCAAACATCTAAAGTATATTATGTAATATAGCTATAGTTTCAATTATTTTTAATTTGTAACTACAGTTTCACAAAATTTTGCTATTTGGTTTCCTAATTGTATAAATCTATAATTTGTATAATTCGGTCCCTAATTGTATAAATTCAGAATTTGTATAATTCGATTCCTAATTGTATAAATTTAGAATTTGTATATGCTTACCCTAGTTATTTGTATACGCTTTATGAAAAATTCATAATAAATTACCCTGTTTGTATTTTTACAAGCGAAATATACAAACGAAGTTCTAAAAAATTTCTAAATGTATAAATACAAAATTTATATTTACTTATCATATTTGTATATTCGCAAGCGAAATATACAAACCACAACCTCCATTTGTATATACTTACCTTTTTTGTAAATTTTCAAGTAAAATATATAAACCACAACCTCCATCGTAAACGAAACTATAGCTATGGAGTGCAATTACCAAACTATAGTTATAAAGCCTTATTATGTCTATTATCTTTGCTATTTCTGAAATTTTCTCCTTTTTTTTTTTTCATAAATAGATATCCAAAAAATAATAATTACCCACCCTACCTGTCCCCCCTATCCCCACCCCACCACTGCCTCCAAACTTTTTAAAAGAAAAAAAAAGCTAATTTTATTTCACACCCTCCACCTCCACCATACCCACACTCCATCCCATTTTTTATTTTTTTTTTAAGAAATAAAAAATTTTTCAAAAAAAAAAGAAGTTAAATTCTTTTCACCCCCCNCCCATTTTTTATTTTTTTTTAAGAAATAAAAAATTTTCAAAAAAAAAAGAAGTTAAATTCTTTTCACCCCTCCACCCCCACCTTACCTCCACCTGGACCCCTACCCCCATCCCACCCCCAATTTTTTTCAAAAATCAAAATAATTAAAAAAAAAAA
>NW_026037717.1:0-167 GCF_019186545.1 Solanum stenotomum | reverse complement strand
CCCCACCCCACCCCCAATTTTTTTTCAAAAGAATTCATAAAAAAAGTTAATTTTTTTTCGTCTCCCCTCCCCCACACCTCCACTCTCCCCCAACCTCCATCTCCATCTCCACCTCCACCCCCTAGTGTTCTTTTTTTTTAAAAAAAGAAAATATGTGTAATCCATTT
>NW_026037716.1:0-1298 GCF_019186545.1 Solanum stenotomum | reverse complement strand
CCCTTTGATCCAACTTTGAGCTTAAAAAAATAAACCATTTCTTTCTAAACGCCGAACTCACTATCCCATAATCTACTATGTTGACCTCGGTCCCTCCTTGGAGATGTGCACTTTGACTTAGGCCAAAAGCCTAAGTTGAGGGTGGCTAATGTAAAAAGTAACTTCAATCTTGACCCTGACCTGACATAAGGTATTGTACACCTCAACTAACGGAAAATCCATAAGTTGAGGGTGGCTGTGAAAGAGGAAACTGAAAGAAAAATGGGTATGAAAAGAGTGAAAAAAATAAAAAAAATAAAAAAAAACAAAAAAAAAGAGAAGAAGGGGAAAACGTGAGGAAAGGATGTGACTTGTTAAAAGCGAAAGGAACAATAATATAAAAGGAAAATGAGCTACTAAGTTTAAAGTCACATCCGTGGTTGTAGAAAATCAAGGGAAAGAAGGTAAAGCAATAATATGACAAAAATAGGGCAAAAAGAGGTTAAAAGCCTAGTGTAATGACAAGGAGGGCAGAAAGTCACTAAGCAGTACCCAAATGTACCACACCTGACCCTGAGCCTACGTTACAAGCCAATAAAGTCCTATAGTGATCCTAGAGTCTAGTTTGGAGAGTCTAAGCAGTGAAAATAAGGGCAAGCTTATGGCAGTAAGCACTAACTGTATTTGAAATTACTTTTGAGCGTAAGTGTTGAATAAATCCTTGTAACATGAATGAAATTAAATTTTTGCGAAAAGAGGATTTCATTTGAAGTAAAGGAACTAGTTACATCGTTGGAAAGTTGGTACCTGGGTGACAGTAAGAAGGTGTATGTTGTGTGTTAGTTCGTTGGTCTGTATCATGATGTGATCCACATGAATTGGCTTGTCCAGTCTAAGAGAACGAATGTGCACCCGAACAATGAAGAGGTAGAGAGCCATGTGATTGCTTGAGTTTAGAAATGCTTGCTTCTATACAAGTGTCGTTTAGAGTTGTAGTGCGTCGCTTGAGGACAAACAACGAATTTAAGTTGAGGGTGTTGATATACCATAGATTACGGTATTTCTAATATATTTCACTTACAAGTTGTGTGTGTCTAGGGCCTTTTTATATGGGTTTTTATGTGTTTTATCATGTTTTGCAGGAAAGGTGTTCAGGCGCGGAAGTTTAGAGACAGCTGAAGGAAATGCAGAAAAAGGCATCCACGGAAGTGATCTACGGACCGTAGGTCCATTCACGGTCCGTAGGTTATGACCGTAGATCAGCAGGCATGGTATTGAGGACAAATCAGGCAAATCTGACTAAGTGTGGAACCACGGTG
>NW_026037715.1:0-737 GCF_019186545.1 Solanum stenotomum | reverse complement strand
GATGTCTTTTGGGTTGACTAATGCCCCTACTGCCTTCATAGACTTGATGACACGTGTGTTCAGGCCATACCTTGATTTATTTGTCATTGTCTTCATTGATGGCATACTGGTATACTCGCGGAGCCGCAGTGAGCATGAGCAGCATTTGAGGATAGTGCTCCAGACTTTGAGAGATCAGCGGCTTTATACTAAGTTCTCAAAGTGCGAGTTTTGGCTTGAGTCTGTAGCCTTCTTGGGGCACGTGGTGTCCAAGGAGGGTATTAGGGTTGATCCGGCGAAGATTGAGGCTATTCGTGATTGGCACAGGCCCACCTCTGTGACTGAGTTTTGTAGCTTCATCGGATTGGCAGGCTACTATAGGCGTTTTGTTGAGGGATTTTCTACTTTAGCAGCGCCTTTGACTCGATTGACTCGCCAGGATGTTCCGTTTGTGTGGTCGGAGGAGTGTGAGAGGAGCTTTCTGAGGCTTAAGGAGTTGCTTACCACCGCTCCTATATTGACTCTTCCAGTTGAGGGCGAGGGGTTTACTGTTTATTGTGACGCATCCGGCATTGGTTTGGGTTGTGTACTGATGCAGCAGGGCCGCGTTATTGCTTATGTGTCGATGCAGCTTAAATCGCACGAGCGCAACTACCCCACTCATGACTTAGAGTTGGCGGCAGTGGTTTTTGCGCTTAAGATTTGGAGGCATTACCTGTATGGAGTTCGGTGCGAGATCTATACTGATCACAGGAGCC
>NW_026037714.1:0-1497 GCF_019186545.1 Solanum stenotomum | reverse complement strand
TTTGCACAAGTAACCAGCCATAAATTAAATTTTGAGATAAAAGTGATTTGTGTATCTTGGCTTAAGTCGGAATTTCAAGTTTTTTTCTCAATTAAGTTATATATATATATGGCATTTTGTAAATATTGGATAGTGTGGATTTTGATTTTATTCAGTAGTGTCTTGTATTTATTAAAATACTAGTTCTGGACACATGCTTCACACGTGAGTCTCCTAAAAACATTATATACGTAATACGATATAAGTTATGTCAAAATCACATTGTAATAAGTATCACAAACTATTCAACAAAAAAATACAACTTGAAACAGATGAACTATCAACCTATTCAAATAACTCCTTTATTGTATGTCAAATGATTAGACATTAGATGAACAACACGACTTGATTGGGTGATTACAATATTAAGTTACATTTTTATGTTATTAGGTACAAACATGTGATATATTAGTATCAGAAAAATGAATATACAAAAGTGATTAAGTGACTCTGATTTTACTGCAGAAGAAAATTTATATATACATAATACTTTGCAGTTATCCTTTATTATTTCATCCACTGACGGGTGATATTCTTGATGTTAATTTATATAAGAATTTGACATTTTTTTAAAAATTATATAAGATTTTAATATAAATTCATCATTATTACTAATTGATAACCGAAGGAAATCAAAGGTTTGGCAATCAATAGGATTTGATTGAATCACATACATCCTCTACTAATATTTATGTTATCCATCACACGGGAACTTGATCGTGCTTTGTTTGATCATTGAAGTAATTGTTAAAGAATCAATCTTTTCTCTTCGATTGATTATACATGTTCTCTCTATTGTTCAAATGTAACATTATCCTTTGACTTTTTAAAATTATATTATGGAAATTGTTTTGGAATGATGATTGAAAATGAAGCTTAACAAATTTAGCATCTATTATAGATTAAATAAAGGGTGGTAGATTCTTAATCAATAAGTCAAAATATATACTCTAATAATGTTTTTATTTCATTTATATGGCACTGAATAAGCATTTCACAATATGTTTTGATGTCACTACGTGCTTTTTATTGGAACACCAATGAGGTTTAACCTTTAAAATATAACATATATTTCAGTATATTTTTTTCTTTGAATATCGATGATCTATCCTATGAAATAATATATTACTAAGTAAGTACATCAGCACGTCCTATACTATAAAGAAATACAGAAATAGTAAAAAAATTATACGAAAAGTATTATAAGTTGTAAGTTTTCTCAATATTGATTAAGGTTTGTATAATTTAATTAAATAAATTTCAAGAAATGAAAAATATATGGAGGAATTGTACCTTTTTCGAGTTTCTATGAATTCTAAGAACAATTTTGTATTTGATGTTGTAACACTCTTCATACCAAATTATTGTTAAAGCTCTGGTGAATCTTCTTCTGCAATCAAGACACGTTATCTTACCCCAATCAAATAGCTTCTACAATTGTAATGAGAAGAAAACATG
>NW_026037713.1:0-411 GCF_019186545.1 Solanum stenotomum | reverse complement strand
ATAGATCAAAGTATTTATGATAATACTCGAGTTGCAGATACAAATAATAATGAAATAGCAATTGTGGAAGCCATTAAAAATAATAGAGATCGAGTAGTTGATACTTGTGTTCAAGATGATACTTTGGTTTTGAGTGCAAAGGATGATGATACTAGTGATTCGATGGTTCCCGTGATTAATTTGGAGTTTGATCTAGCTTCGAATCCTAAACTACCTACTGTTGTTTTATCTGGGAAAGATCCTAGTTTGGCTACAATTCAAGATACTGGCCAGGCCAATAAGGTGCATCAGCAGTATGAAGAGAATTTGGATCAAATTTTCGAACCTGGTGGTACATGCGATCATGACTTCACTTTGAAGGACAGTGATAAGGGAGACTGGACTGAAATACCAAGCAAAACATTTTCTCCA
>NW_026037712.1:0-267 GCF_019186545.1 Solanum stenotomum | reverse complement strand
CATTATAATATTTTGGATTAAATTTTTTGAGTTTTTTACTCCTGATGTGCTAGGTTTTTCGCCTATGTCTACGTCTTCTGTATTTACTTCTAAATTCTTTGTATTATCTATGTTTGCTAAAAGTTCCGTATATGTTTCGCTTATTTCCGAATGTTGTTCTAGATCATCATCATTTATTTCATCAACTCTTATTTCGGGTAGATTATCTTGGTTATTTTCTTCTTTTTCTCCTAATTCACCTCGTAATTGCAATTTTTCTTTAAATTC
>NW_026037711.1:0-698 GCF_019186545.1 Solanum stenotomum | reverse complement strand
TCATTTTAAATTGTCGGATGTTACAGAACTTCATAGTCAAATCTAAAGTTGATTATGAAACGATTAAGTTCGGGAATGTCAGTCAAGTGTTATAGTTTAACTTAAAAAGATATTTATCTAAAGTTCGAACTTATGCAAATTTGTTATGCTTTGGCAAGCACAACTTCAAACTTGTATTGCTTGAAACTTCTTGAAATTTCATAGTCGAGTCTGAAGTTAATTCTAAAACGGTTAAATTAGATTCAGAAATGTTAATCAAGTATTATAATTTAACTTAAAAAGATATTTAACTAAAGTTCGAACTTATGCAAATTTGTTATGCTTTGGCAAGCACAACTTCAAACTTGTATTGCTTAAAACTTTTTGGAACTTTATAGTCGAGTCTGACGTTGATTCTAAAATGGTTAAATTAGATTCAGAAATGTTAATCAAGTGTTATAGTTTAACTTAAAAAGATATTTATCTAAAGTTCGAACTTATGCAAATTTGTTATACTTTGGCAAGCACAACTTCAAACTTGTATTGCTTGAAACTTCTTGAAACTTCATAGTTGAGTCTGAAGTTGATTCTAAAACGGTTAAATTAGATTCGGAAATGTTAGTCAAGTGTTATAGTTAACTTAAAAAGATATTTATCTAAAGTTCGAACTTATGCAAATTTGAAGTCGGGCTTTGGCAAGCACAACTTCAAACTTGTAT
>NW_026037710.1:0-698 GCF_019186545.1 Solanum stenotomum | reverse complement strand
CTATGATGTCTTTTTGAAATGGTTTGCCGTCCCTATTTCCCGTTAATTAATGTTGATTGTACTTCCGCGACCGACGAAGTGTAATGACAAGTTTGAGAGGCTTGTTTGTGGTTCCTTCGGGTTCCTCATTCGTCATATCACGTCTAGGCCCTAGGCTTAGGTCGTGACAAGTTTGGTATCAGAGCACTAGGTTGTTAAATCCTCGTAGTCCAACACAACGCGTTGAGTAGAGTCCTAATCATGGTTGTGAAGCGCGCCACGACTATGAATGGGAGGCTACAAAATGTTTTAGGAAAGGTTTCCCTTCTTCATGTTCTATGTCGTGCTTAGAGTGCGATAAGGTGATTCCTCCCTAACGCTTGTTCTTTAGATTGCTAGATTATCATGCCAAACATGAGGGGAAGACGGGCCCGATCACCGGAAGAGCCACCCACCAATGGTGAGCTCCGTGATGCACTCACCATGCTTGCACAAGTGGTAGCTAACCAAGTGCAACAAGGAGCCCAAGCTCCTCGAACTACCACCCCGGGGAAAAGGGTGAGAGATTTCATGAGGATGAACCCTCCGGTCTTCCATGGTTCAAAGGTGGATGAGGACCCGCAAGAGTTCATCGATGAGGTATGCAAAATCTTGACCATTATGGATGTTGGTGCTTGTGAGAAGGCGGAATTGGCAAAGTTGGTGGAGTTCATGAACTT
>NW_026037709.1:0-698 GCF_019186545.1 Solanum stenotomum | reverse complement strand
CAATTAATGCATATACATCAAAATCAAATATTTTCAACATACCGGTAACGACATCGGGGACTTCATCGACCCCTTGCCTCCCATGCAAAGCATAAAATCGATTGTGCCTTGGGGCACCATCTTGTCGGCCCCCTCTCCCCAAAGGAACCGCATTGGCACCTTGTGGACGGACCTCCTTACCCTTGTTGCGATTTCGAGGACAATCCATTGCCTTGTGCCCCATTTCCCCACAACTATAGCAAGCACCGGTATTTTTCAAGCACGGGCCACCATGGCCCTTACCACACTTCGGACATACATCAATATGACCCATACCCCTAACACCTTGGGCCCTTGGAACATCATTGGCAAACCCCTTATGGCGCGCATGAGAAGACCCTTGACCTTGATGAAACCGGCCTCCCGTTCTACTTTGGAACTTGCCCTCAAAACGGGCCCTCTTGGCCTCATGACCCCTCCTCTTCCTCAACTTCTCCTCCTCCATTTGTTCGGCGTAGACCATCAAGCGGGACAAGTCCATGTCACTAATCAACATTGCGGACTGGCATTCTTCACTCACTAAGTCGGACACACCCATCACGAATTTGTTCATCCTAGACCGTGAGTCGGCAACCAAGTGTGGAGCATACCTTGAAAGTTGGTTAAACTTGAGGGCATACTCCCTCACACTAATAGACCCTTGTTTTAAATTCATGAAC
>NW_026037708.1:0-1554 GCF_019186545.1 Solanum stenotomum | reverse complement strand
CCTATGCCACATTATAAAATGTTCTAAAATAGATATCAGATTTACAAAAATGTCGATGCCAGCTAAGTAATAAAATAACATCTAAGAGCATGAACCTATATATGTATATATAAAGCTGAATATAGACAATCTGATATGGCATCTCTCTATGACCAGTATTTTTATTCATCTTTTTTCTCCTTGTTTTGACATTTTATCTTTGTTTTGTATTTCTTATTTGTATTTTTTAAAAAAAAGTATTTATATCATACCCGATTAATTATGTCATTTATAACATCCAATACACTAATATAAATTTAAGTAAATGAAAATGGAAGATGAAAAGATAAAAACTATTCATTTTTCATAACTGTTTATAATTATTTAGCCTATAAAAAAAATAGTTGACCATTTGTAGCAAATAAGAACAAATTTCTTCACTTTGGCTCTTCTTCTTCTGACGATGATGATCAATATATGGTATCAACTTCTGTCGCTAAGATGTCCATCAAATTTCTCGGTCATATGACTTTTTTAACAAAAGAGAAAGAGAGAATATCTCATGATTCTTGTGAAGACATTGATGTAAAGAAAGAGATTATGTAACAAAAAGTTCTTTTCAAAATAAAAGACTTTTTGAAAAAATGTTTATTCCTCCTACAATGAGAGAAAATTCATTGTGGTTGACAAATTTATAAGAAGGATGATTAGTGTTTCAAAGGGTAAGAAAAATTATTTGGAGAAAAAATCATTCTATTTATGGAATTCGTATCAAATTAGGAGGAGAACAAGCAAAAATTTATTTTGTGATTTGAAAAGAGAGAAAATTAGATATTATTTCTTTCAACCTCATTATTCTTCTAATTTCTTTCTTCTTTTATTTTGTCTTGATTTTTTGTATCTTTAAAGTTTTTTTTTCTTATTTATCTTTAATTAAAGTTTATATATATTTTCTTAAAAAAGTATTTAAAAAGATGATCATATTTAGTTCCTTTCCTCATCAATGCTATTAATCTCATAATTAGTGTTATTTATATTATTTTCTTAATTACTTTTTTTTCTTTCATTTAATTATTTATTTGAAGAAATTAGTTATTATAACTTTATAAGAATTACACATGTATTTTTACATAACTGATTTGTTATTTTTAAAATTTTTGGATCATTCTTCATCTTGAAGTTTCTATTTATATGTAATAATAAAGCTAAAATAGAAAATGTGGGGTGACACCTTCTTAGCAATAGATACTTATTTATTCTTATCAATGTTTCTGACATTTTTTGTTATTTTTTCCTTAAAATAATTGTTGTCTCGATTTTTAGTTTTAGTTTTATTTTTTTAGCATTTTCTAATTTTAAAAGACTGAAAAATATATATTGAAAATTTACAAAAAAATAAAAAATGATTTATTTAACTCCTATCATCATCAATATTATTATTAATTTGTTTTACTTCTTTTCTTAATCTTCATTTCATCATTAATTTAATTTATATCATTTTCTTAGATATATATATATATATATATATTTGGGATTATTATTTATTGAATTTTTTTAAATTTTGAATTCTTTTGT
>NW_026037707.1:0-319 GCF_019186545.1 Solanum stenotomum | reverse complement strand
TTCTGGAACAGGAAAAAACATGTTGTTAACCTCCCTTATGAAGAAAGCTTTGTTGAGGATAATATTCCTACTAAAGCGAGGCCTTGTCAAATGAATGCGGATTACTTAGAATTATGCAAAAAGGAAATTGACTCCTTACTTCAGAAAGGCCTTATAAGGCATTCTAAGTCTCCTTGGTCTTGTACAGCTTTCTATGTTAATAAACATGCAGAGCAAGAAAGAGGAGCACCTAGATTGGTCATCAATTATAAACCTCTTAATAAAGCCCTTAAGTGGATCAGGTACCCAATCCCTAATAAGAAGGATTTACTTGATAGAG
>NW_026037706.1:0-319 GCF_019186545.1 Solanum stenotomum | reverse complement strand
TTCTCGTGCAATGGTAGATGTGTTAGTTATAATGGATATTTTAGGCTTTATATTCAATGTTTCTAAGTAATACTACTTTACGGTTGGTTAATTGAGTATTTTTATTCAATGGTTTAATCGTTTTAAATGTGATGAATATACGTTATTTTCTGGGTGGAGAGAGGGGGGGGGTAGATAGGATATTATAAACAACAGCCTAAGCGATTTAGATTTGAATTATTAAGGTGCTATTATTTGCATAGTTCACACTTAATTAGGTAATAATAAACATATATATATTAGTTAAAGCAGCCGATGAAGCCATTAAAATACAGACATT
>NW_026037705.1:0-661 GCF_019186545.1 Solanum stenotomum | reverse complement strand
GAACTCTTAGACGTACTTTGGAGGGTCGAAAACAACTATAGATCATAGGTATAATACTTTGGAACATGCATGAGAAGGTGAGGAAAGAAGTGGGGAAACTTGGCTGAGACTTTAGATTTCTGGTGGCACAGATAAGACTTACGGACGCCATCGACGGACCGTAGATGGACTTACGGTCCGTACTGCAGGTCCGTAGATCACTTCAGAAACTTCCCGGAATTCATTTATAAAAAAGAAACTAAGTGTTGACCTACGGTCCTGACTTACGGTCCGTAGGTCAGGTCACGAACCGTAGATCGTGACCGTAGATCGATGCCCCAAAAACCCAACTTTTGTACCGATCGACGGTTGACCAGTACGGACCGTCAATCGATCTACGGTCCGTAGGTCAGGCCCGTATATGGGGATCGATAGCTCAAAAATTGCTGCGAATTGATGGTGATTCAACTTTGAAAGGGGCATACCTCTTAAAATCATAATTTCCTCAACATACAATAGGTTTAACTTAATTGCACAACCTCAGTCATGTCTCACAAAGAACAATAACTTCAACAACAGTACCAACAACATCAACAACAACTAACAACTTCAACCCTTCAACAACAAACCCCAATCTTTTCTCAAACCATAAATTAAACTTAGTGTGTGTGATGGAAAGGAT
>NW_026037704.1:0-806 GCF_019186545.1 Solanum stenotomum | reverse complement strand
TTTCGTTTATTTCGATTTTGGACTGCTGTAGTAGGGTTTCTTTTAGTTGTTTAAAGTGTTGCTTGTTGGTTCTTGCTATGTTTTAAGCCTCGGATTGTGTTCCATTTTGGAACACAAGTTTGGAGTGCTGTTTAGGGTCTCTTGACGGAGTCAAATTTGGACAGTTCGGTGCGGGTCCCACGATTCCCGTTTTGACTCCAAAATTGACCCGTCTCCGTTTGTTGTGATTTTGGTGTCTAAATGACCATAGTAACGTTGTGACTCTATTTTTGATAGCGGGGCAGCGTTTTGAGACTGTTCGGAAAGGGAAAGCTCCGGTAAAGTGATTTGGAGAGCGCGCGGTTGGCCTTAAGGTAGGCTACGACTTTCCTTTATTTTAGATTGAGCTTAATTGTGTAAAAAAATGTCGATAGGAGTGAATTGGGGGGTGCATACTAGTTTACTACCTTACTTTGATTAGATACCTTATGTTAGGATCGATTGGCCACATTTCGGGTATAGTATCATGTTATCCGATTTAGTAGAGTTGCATGTCTATGTGCTAAATGTTATTGTATGCTTTGTATTGTATGCCTTAGTCTAGGTTAGGCTAGCATTGCCTTAGACTTATGACCCGTGTGGGCTGGATAGCCTTGACTTTCTGCCGACGTCGTTCGGATGACTTAGCTCCTTGTAGACTGGAATAGCAGACTTGAGTCTGATAGTTTGAGCCTTAGATTAGGCGTTATCGCTGCTTGCTGCACTTCTGTATCTTCTCCCTCTTATTTTGCGGTTCCAACGCATTCTCGAAGGTTTAGTGCATCACT
>NW_026037703.1:0-791 GCF_019186545.1 Solanum stenotomum | reverse complement strand
ATATTGCATTATGCACTTCTTGGATCCTTAGTGAGGAATGTAATTCTCCGATCTTGGAACAATAAATTCAAGAATATAGACACATTGTTCCTCCTCCATACACTCTTCTATAGGCTCAGATGGCTTGATTAATTTCTCATCATCTAAACATAATGTAGAAAAATGATTGGAATGAGGTTCAATGCGCCCTACCTTATGAATTGCATTATTTTTTTACATCCTCATATTTACACATACTAGAGTTTTTAAAAATAATATTATCTACTTAATTACATAACTCTAGTGCACTCTTCTCAACAGTGACAACATCAATAACAGTATAATCAAGCAATTGCCCCTCCACTCTTAGCTCTTCAAGTTGACTTATAAGTATTTTTTCTTCCTCACACATATTATTACTAAATTGTTGGGTTTCATATGATTTAATCTTTGCACTCAACTCAATATCTAAATAATAGAGATCAAATTCAAATTTATATTCAGAATTTCGCTTACATATTGATTTATAGCAAAGTATTAACAAATCTTCCATGTCCCCATATAACTCATCTAGTTGATCAAAAAACACTAACTTATACGAACCCATAAAATCAGAAGGGCAAGAATTGCAAGAACACTTTTCACTACATATTTTTTCAGATGACATCTCAAGAAGAGTAAAAGAAATATGATAATAATAAAAAATAAATAAATAATTTTAAACTAATCCTAAGAAACAAAAAAGGACTACAAGTCAAAATAAATACTAAAGACAATTTCTAATCCATACTCCCCGGCAGCGGCGCCATTTT
>NW_026037702.1:0-1164 GCF_019186545.1 Solanum stenotomum | reverse complement strand
ATTCCTCGTACGATATCAGCCCGTTGAGCTGCACTCTTGCCCAAGCCTTCAAAATCTATGACTGGAATGCTAAACTTTGTAACTATCTCGGAGTCCGATTTCATTTCAGCTACATACTGGTTGTGCAAGAATATACGCGGTAACCTTGTGACACCACCATCCACAAGTCCCTTTACACCAGCCTTTGAATCATCAAAGGCTTGAACTTCTCTCTCCCTATCATATTCCGAACTATCATATTGTTCAGTTCTTCCATTATTTAGGCCAATCATATCTTCCTTTCTTTAGAGAAAAAAAACACAACTCTTGACTATGCAATGCAAGATTTCTTGTGAAACATCACAGATATAACAAGGGTGCTTATCATCATATATCATATATCATATATATATATATATATATTATTATAAGTGGGAGGCTCAATTTTCAAAGTTGAATTACTCTTTTACCCTTTTACTAAATAAAAATATCTAATCTAATTAGTAGCAATATTTAAATTGTTACACAATTACTGCACCCTAATGTAATAAATAAAATATCTACTCTAATTAAATAGGAGTAATATTTTAATTATCACACAATTACAGCAGCCTATATTCAATGTCTTGGAATTGCTAGTTTTTTCATCTTCCTAAAATTGTCCTCTATTCAATATTTTGGTTTCGTTTCAACTTCCTTAACTTATTTTTCAATTTTTTATACCAATTTAATGTCTTGGTATGCTACTTTAACATGCATTGAATCAAATCAAAATGACCCTTTTGAATTTACGCAATAAGCCTCTTCGTTGCTAAATAAATAGAAGAATTGGAAGAGTTGCATTGAGTAATTAAATGTAGACTAATTATTAACTAGGAATAATAAATATATGAATACAAAAGTTCAAGGAATGCGCATCAGAAAAGATCTATAAAAAGGCAAAATTATATGAATAATTAAATTTAAATTATTACAAAATATTTTGTTGGTTCGTTTTGCCACTATTTCATGAATATATACATTTAAGTCACCTTCTTATGGGATATTTTGTACCCCTATCTACACACTACTTTTTCAGAATATTTTTATACTATCAATCAAATAATACATTTACCTTTTAATAATAAATCAATAAATTGTGAAACATTAATGTGAAAATGAATCTGTCTAGCCCTTAGTGTAGTT
>NW_026037701.1:0-791 GCF_019186545.1 Solanum stenotomum | reverse complement strand
CTTCTTGTTTTCTTCGTTGATTATTCCAGCTGGACATTGGAATTATGTTATCTTCTCCATTACACTTTGAACATTTGTGATTAGGGTATTTGTGTCCAATTAGTTTGCAATATCTGATTAATAACTCTGTTGAAATAAATCCTGCTTTTAGTGCTCTTGTCGTAGGTCGTTCCTCTGGTTTTAATAATGATAAGATCCATCACTGGACTTCATCCATATCTGTTCTTCGTAGTTCTCTTGAATTTGAATATATCATTAATTGATCTCTCGAGTAATAACTCCATATAGCATTTTCGTTTAAATAATTATTTGTTAATTCTTGTATAATAGTTGATATACCAATTATTCTTTTATTGGCATAAAAACTTGATATCTCTATTTTGCATATCTCTTCTTGTTGTCCGATGTCCTCGGGTATAATCATATCTTTAGTTAGTCCTATCTTGATAACTTGTATTTGAGGTTTTATTTCCTCGTATAATATCTCCGCTGGTGCTGTATAGAATTTTATATAAAATAAATTTCCTTTTGTAACTCTTTTGTATGTGATGAATGCCTTGTGTAATTCTGGTATTCCACTAACTTCTTCTCCGTCGTATGTGTATACGGTATTTAACAGTCCATAGTTGTAACATGTTCTTACTAAATTAGCATTAGTTTTTGGCCGTGCAATTAGCTTGTTATATCCTTGTAACTTTTGTGTCAAATAATCTTGGTTTGGTTCTTTTGTAGTTGATCTGGGGTTAAGGTTTAAATAAGTTTAATTTTGTGTATATTTTCGATATAGGTTC
>NW_026037700.1:633-1304 GCF_019186545.1 Solanum stenotomum | reverse complement strand
GTAACATATTATTTAAAAAAAATAAAAAAATTAGTAATTAAAAACATTTGATTTAAAAAGAATAAAAAGATAAAAAAAAAAAAAATAAAACGTTTTTGAAGGAAAAAATGAAAAAAAAACGGAAATAGGGATTATCTTAAATTTGAGTTAATTTAAGATAATTATTAATTAGCATGAATTAAGTAATTTCAAACTAATTAAGAATATTCAGTTTCCTTAATTCACTCCAATTTGTTAAAATTAATTTAAAAATCAGATTTTATCCATTTTTCTTTCACGTTTCTCTCTCTTCATTTTTCTTCCAGAAATTGTCACTGGCGACAAATTGAATTTTTTTTTTGTTGAAAAAACGTGTTTTCTTTTGTGATGGACAACTACGTATCAATATTAATTAAACATGGTGGAAGATGGGTTGCTTCAGGTGAGTATTTTTAATTGTTTACTATTTTTATTTGGATTTCAATGAAATAGAAAAAAAAAATGAAACTGTAAATCGCCACTATATTGAATGTGATATTTTTTTTTTTGTATAAACAATACGTTTTGTTCATAATACTTATTAGTTGTTGTGAAATTGTAATATTAGTGATTTTCTTGGTAAGTTTCTGTTTTTTGGTAGTGGTTTAGTGTCACCATATTATTGATAACTGGTTTTTTCTTGGTAAGTTTGT
>NW_026037700.1:0-263 GCF_019186545.1 Solanum stenotomum | reverse complement strand
TAGTTTACTGTTTGAATGATTTTTGTATGAAAAAATAATGACAAGTGTGTATAATTTTGTTTTTTTTTGTATTATGTAAGACTAATTGTTATTTTTTTTTTTAATGAAACAGGGAAATATGTTGATTTTCAGATGGAGGGGATTATATATGAGTATTCTAGTCTTTATAGTGGTCTAGTAGGTGCGATAACATCGCAACTAATGATAGATGTTAATATTCACAATATAGAGATGAAATATATAGTTAGTGATAGATGTCCCCC
>NW_026037699.1:14474-18582 GCF_019186545.1 Solanum stenotomum | reverse complement strand
AATATCCTATACTCCCACCAAAGTAACTACAATCAATATTTACTCTATCCATTTATATTTATTGGTATTTGACTGACAATTCATTTAAAATGATTGTTTAATGGATGAAAATCACTTGTATTCCTCAAATTCTGTTCCAAAAAATCAAATTCACCCTTCAATTTTGATTAATAAATAATCTTCCTTTTTTTTTCCTATGCAAAAGTCTATTTTAATCTTGACTTTATTAATCTTCCAGCCATGTACGTAATACATTTCTATAATTTATGTAATATTTTTCATTAATATATATCACCTATAACTCACACAATAAAATCTGGTCCTTTCTGTTTTCTCGACTCAGATCTATGACTTTCTTCTCCGACAAAATCAAATTCAATCCGTTCAATCCATTTAAGTTTGAGCGGGTTATTGATTCACTCATTCATTAGTTCAACTCAATACTCATTTCAATCCGTTAAAATTATGGATTGATATGTAGCCCGAATTAGTTAATGAGAAATCTTGTCAAAATATTTTTATAAAACTTTTTTTTTCAATTTGATATGATATATATAGTCATAATAAAGAAAAAAATAATTTTATTAGGTGCTAAAATATTTTAAAAGAACAAATAAAATAATTAAGCTTGGTAAAAATTGAATTGAATTGAGTCTTGATGTTGGGTATTAATTGCCCTAAGTTTCTTACCATAAATAGGTTTTCCTTTTAGGAAAAGGTTTTGAGTAACTAATCATTTTCTTGTAGGAAAAGATTTAGGAATCTATAAATAAAGGTATGTTCCTTCTAACTTAATCAATATTCACATAAAAAATGGTGGCAGTATATGCCGGGCAATGCCACATGCTGGTATTGGAAGAAACTCTGCAACATCAAAGAGAGATTCAAAAATGAAGTACATGGAAATGGCTGGTTAAAAACAATCAGTCGCAGACCCAAATTTTTTGTTCAGGAGGTTCAAACTATAAAGGAAAAGTTCAGGTGGTAATGCAAGTGTGCGGTGGGCATAGTAGTCCCTCAGCATGCTCTTGTACAAGAACCATAGATATTTCATTGGTTCATAAAAGTAAAGACTAAGCTAATCAAAGATATTGAGGACAAAGATACATTCATAAGAATTTTAGTGGATCGACTGTATTACATAAGTTAACTCCTAAAACACATGAAAATTAAATGATGAAAAAGGGAGCAAGACGGGGAAGAAAGATGTTTACCTTATCATGCTAAATTTAAATTACTTTATCATACCGTATTAATCATTTCTTTCTACTTTTATCATGCTCCATCGAGCATTCTTAAAATTTCTTCTGTTTTTTATACTTTTATTTTGTAATGTCTTACTTTAATTTTCACTTTTTAAAAATTTTAAATTAGCATCCATTCAATCACATATTACTATGAAAATCGTCAAGATTCTTTAAAAGTGTGTAAGAATAGAGTTACTAATATTATAATGCATATTCAGAAAATAAATAAATAGCATTGTCAGTTTTTTTTTTTTGTTCATATAATTTAATTTACTAGGTTAGTCATAATTTGTAAAAAAGATAAAATAACGAATAAATCAAATATGTTTAGTTTTCATTTCACTAAAATAGAATTAAAAATATAAAATAAATTTCATGAATTCTATAAATTAATATTTTTGAAAGGATGTTGACGATATTTAAGTTTCTTCATTCAATTACATCTAATTACTTTACCTTTTTTCTAAAAAAAATAAATTATATTTCTATCTCATCAATTTCTAGTTAAATATAATTCATCATTTTTTAAAAGAGTTATTTAAGTTAGTATATGAAAAAGAGTTACGTTGAAACAAAATAATAATAATAGATATAAAAAGAATAAAAAAAATGTGTCTAATAAATTTAAAGAAAAACAAATTAAAAAGAAGAAATGAAACAAAAGGAAAAAATAGTGAAAAAGAAGAAGAAAGTCTAAGCCCAAAAAGTTCCATTTTCCAAAGCATTTAAAGGAAGGAAAAAATGTTGTCCATGGAATTCAAACCCGTGACCTAGGGGCATTTGTTGAACCACTTATCCGCTGAGCTAGGCCTATACTTTGTTTTCAGACCGTTCATTTTAATATATATTTGCATAAAATCAGAATTTAACGTTATATATACAGTGTAATTTTTTAACGAAGGGGTTCGGGTGAACCCCTAGTGTCCACCTAGGTCCTCCCCTGAAAGCAACAGGGAAATACACTATCAAGAGTGGATACAAATGGAGATGTGGGGCAGGAAATGAATAGCCCTGGTGGAGAGGAGTATGAAGTAGACTCAATATTCATAAGCATGGATTGCAATGCACGGAAGATTTTGTTGACAAGGGGAAGACCGGTAAAGATGAACATTGACCAAGAAACAAGTTGGTTATTGTGTGGAGATCATGAGGAGACAACAGATTGAGCACCTATTCTGTGAATGCACAGAAGTGCCTGCAGGAGATACAACAATGGTTAGGAATACATCTTCAAAAAACAGACCTTCAAAGGATCGCAAAAGGGAAAATAAGAAGAGCTTTCCTATGGACATGCAGTGATGGCAGCAGTGATATATGGGATATGGAAAGCAAGGAATGAAGCACTGTGACAGGAAAGAGTACCTCAACCACACATGGTCAGGCCAGAAGTACAAGAGGGGTGCAAATATAGAATCTTAGAGATAGTGAATAGGAAAACGAAGTGTAAAGAGAAACAATGGATAGAACATATATACAAAAAGTAGAGAGTGGTCGGGTGAAACTAGCAACAGGCTAAGTTTTGTTTTTCTTCCTTTATTTTGTTATGTTAAGCATGCATAGTAGAGGGCACATAATGTACTGAAAGAGCTTGGGATCTTTATGAATAAAATGTGTTCATTCGACCAAAAAAAGAGCATTCATAATGTAGTCCTAGGGGCTATGAGAGTTTTGGTTAGGGGGAGAATTTGTGGGACACAAGTGATATGTTATCATTTATGTGAGTCTATCCCATGTATTCCGAGTGAATTGGTTGACGTTGTTTCTCTCTATATTTTGTACTCTCATATTTATATAGTGGATTTCTCATCTCCGTTGAAGACGTAGATCGATTGACCAAACCACGTTAAATCTTTGTATCTTTTGGTATATTTTTTTTGTCTGTCTTCTTACTTGTGGTCTTTCGAGGTTTGTTTTGCTAGTTTCCACATGACACCTAATTATTTTGGTTCCTAACACTTGATCTGTTATGTAACCCATTACCTAACTCATTTGACCCAAGCAAATTTGGATCGAATTGGGTCTTGACCTGATTGTTGTCTTAACCCATTATGAGCCACCCAAATTTGATCCAACCCACCCAAGTACCAACCCTACTCAAAAAGTATCAACTTGATAAATGTACCTTTAAATTTAGTAATATTATATTCAATTTTACTGTTTTTTTCTACATTAGATTGAGTCATCGACATATGGACTTTTATATCTGCTTTTATTCTTACATATAATCAATATTTTCTTAACATGCATGAGTAATATATATTTTATCAGCTTTAGTAGTAAACTACTCTCATTTATCTCAGTGATTAACTTATTTTTATATATATAAAAAAATTTCCCATGAATTTGGTATAGTTGTACGTGCTAAAATCATTTTTATTTAACATAATTCTAATATATATTATCTAAAGGAATGTTCAGATCTCATTGTTACACTACTAAAAAAACTGCTAAAAACGACGAATGGTGTCGCTCCAAAAAACGATGACATTTGTTGTAATAACTTGAAAAGTTGACTTTGGTCAACCTTCTTGGAAGTCGTGCTCAGATGAAAATTCTGGCAGCTAGGTTAGCTTCGGAAGATCGATTTTGGTCTAGAACGACCCTTTGTTCACTTCCCGAGACTTTAGATAGCAGTTGTGGAATCTGGATCAAAACGATACTGGGTGTGGGACTCACTTTTCGTCGAAGCGAGCTCCAAATGGAAATTCCGCCTTCACCGTTGAGTCCGAAATATCATTTCCAATCAGATTCCATATAAGGTTTGTATTTTTCCGACTCCGAACGAGTCCGAAACATCGAAATTTAAGTTTGAAGGGTTGTAGAATTTTGACGCGGCGGTGACGTGGCAGAGCCACGTGACG
>NW_026037699.1:0-12151 GCF_019186545.1 Solanum stenotomum | reverse complement strand
AATGATTGATATTTTGGGTGAACTGGTTAATCTGGAGTTAAACATACCTAAGAACTTCTATCAAGCAAAGTGTTTAGTTTCCAAGTTACGATTGACGTATGATAGAATTCATTGTTGTGTTAATAGTTGCATGTTGTTTTACAAGACTGTTAGAAAATTGTAAGTTTTGCGGACATGCTCGTTATAAGAGGACCCCGGATGGAAAGATGGTCTCAGTTAAGGCGATGCATTATTTACCTCTTATTCCTAGGTTAAAGAGGTTGTGTGCATCGATGAGGTCTACTCCACATATGAGATGGCATCGTGAATATAGAAGGTCGTCGGGTGTCTTGTCTCATCCATCTGATGGTGAAACATAAAAGCATTTTAATAATGTATATCCTTCTTTCTAATTAGGGGTGCCCGAGGCACCTCATCTTCTCATTTCGTCGTTGCTCATTCCCGTTAGGCTGAAGTGTTTGGCCTTTCTTTTTCTTGTAGCTCATTAGGGATGGGATTCCTAAGACCTCTGATGCCCTGATTCTCAGTCTCAATCAAGTAAGAAAGGGAACCCTTTTATCCAGAGAGTGAGTTTCTGATCATAATGACCACCTAAAGTTGGATTATCCTTGTAACGACCCGAATCGTCGTCATTTAGGAAAATCAAAACTTTGGGAAAATACTGGCCATTGTCCCGCTAGGGCGGGCCAACTGCCGCTACGGCGGTGGTGTTCTAGCGGGGTAAGCTAGCGCCAGAGCGGGATAGGCGAGACAAAATGTAAATAACGCGAAATCTTATTTTCCCCTTCTTTCCAAAATACCTAATTTAGACGTAAACCACCCTAAAAACCCTCAAAAAGACGCTTTAAGCTTTGAAAGAAAGAAGAAGGAGAATTCTAGCGTAAGAAGATCGATGGATTGCGGATTTCCGGTCAAAATCACCGTCGCGAAGTCCAAAAATAGGAATCGAAGCCAAAATTTCGTGCAGCAACTTGGCGCCCAGGTAGTCTCGATTTATTAATTGAGTAGTTATAAATTTGTGTTCACTGCGTAGTATAATGTTAATCAATAGTAAGAATTATGCTTAGGTCTTCGTGCACCAAACGAAAGTTAACTCGATTGTAGGAAAAAGCCTTAGATGATGAACTAGGGCTAGGTGATGGTTGTGATTATATGTTGGTGTGATATATGTTTGCAATTACTTCATTATGATGCATGTATGTATGTGAATTTTGCATTATTGATCACACTAATCGTAAATAAGGATAGTTGAATAATTGAATGCCATGAATCATGACTTGATTGTGTGATTATGAGAATTGTACTTTGTGATTGTGATTGTTATTGTGGCTTGTTGAATGGATCGGGTATTGCGTTTCGACACACTANTCTAAACTCGTCCTTTGGACAGTGCTTCACTATTTCAGGCATAACATTTTACTCCAAGGTCGGAATTGGGCAAACTCGGTGGCGTTGGAAAGAGGACTCAAAGACCTTTCATAAGATAGGTAATGGCCCACCTAATTCATTTTGAGCTAAAAGATATGACCGTTTAAAGTTGACCCTTACAGCTCACTAGTTCAAATGACTAGTTTCCGGACGTCACAGTCATTTCTCATCATTTCATCAAGTTCTCAACTCCAAACTCACATGTGAGGCTCTAGTTTCACTAGTTCATTTTTAGGGTCGTTACAACCACGTACCGACACATTAACAGTTTGGGTGTGGGTTCCAAAAGAGAACCATTGACTTGACATAACGGTATATATTGATAATTGTGAGATTGCACGTTGTTCGTAAATGATAATAGATACTGTATTTCTCTGGAATTGTTAAATGATTATGAGGACTTATATCTGTTTATTCCATTATGTTTAGTAAACTTGTTATGTAGCTCGTTGTTGAATGAACCGGGAAGGGCAAACCCAAATCGGGATGTGATACAGTATGCAGGAAGGGTCAGGGGTTCAAGAGTTGGTAATGTTTGAGAGAAAGGTTGTCCGTGTATTGCAAGAGATTCGTGGGTAGAGGTTAGAAAGCCTTGATAAACGGCGCCAGGTGGCAAGGACTGGGTAAGCGCTCAGGGGAATGTCGGTAGTTGTAATTCTGGATCTTCTATGAGTTAGAATGGTTAGGCTATGACCAAGAACCTAGTAAGTAGGTTGACTGAATCGAAAATTAGTAGTAAGGATACTAGTGTAATTCTGAGGTTTTCGAGAGAAGGTAAAGGTGGAGAAACGATGGTTTTACTACATGATCTTACTAGCTGAATTCTTATATTATGCGGTGGGTGTCGGGTTGACCGATGATGCCTATCAGTACGTGTGGCTTTCTACTGATACTCCTCTTAATATGCCTTTTGGCATAGTCTGGATGCAGGGTTGGTGATGTCTCATTAGGTGAAGATGAAAAAAATCCCCAGCAACTTCTATTTTTCCTTCCGCATGATGGGAGCTGTGTTGTTTCATTATCATATTTGTCCTTTTACTCTTAGTAGCTCTTGTACCTTTTTAGACTAGATCTTTGGGGGTGTTAATTACTTTACAAGTCTTAACCCGAAGTTATTTTAAAAGTTCTTATTTATAAAGCCCTGTTATTTCATTTATCTCCATTTTTCTTTAATTTTCTGCATGTTTTAACTATTGGAATATGAGGGTTCTCCTACTTAGATAATAGAGTAGGTGCCCGTACGGCCCGATGGGTTGGATCGTGACAATCCTGAGTTTGCTAGTGAACCAAGAAATGTTAGATTGGGGTTATGTGCAGATGACTTCAAACCATTCTCTAATGCTGCTTCACCTTAATCATGTTGGCAGGTATTTCTTACTCCGTATAATTTTCCTCCTGAAATGTGTATGACCAGTCCTTACATCTTTCTAAGTTGTGTTATTTCATGTCCCCGTAATTCAAAAAGTTTGATTGATGTCTATCTACAACCATTGATAGATTATCTCAAACAATAGTGGTTTGAAGACATTTTGACATATGATATATTAACTAAGCAGAATTTTGTTATGCGTGCTTCTTTAATGTGGAATATTAATGATTTTCCTACATACGGGATGTTGTCTGGTTGGATGACAGCTGGAAAGCTAGCAAGTCCGTATTGCATGGAAAATAGTAAGACATTCATTTTAAAGCATAGCAGAAAAAATACATGGTTTAATTGTCATCGCCAGTTCTTGCCAATGGACTATGAGTTTAGAAAGATGAAAAATGCATTTACGAAAAATAAGGTAGAAAGTGACCCCCCACCTCCATTACTCACAGGGGATCAAATTTGGAAGAGAGATTCTCAATTACCTAAAGTTACAGAAGCTTCACCTTCTAGACTTCCTGGATATGGTGTTGAGCATAATTGGATCAAACAAAGCATATTTTGGGAGTTGCGGTATTGGAATGACAATCTGCTACGACATAATCTGGATGTGATGCATATTGAAAAAAATTACTTTGACAATTTGTTTAACACAGTGATGGATGTTAAGGGTAAGACAAAAGACAATCCAAAAGCTAGAATGGTCATAAAAGAATATTGTAGGAGAAAAGAGTTATGGCTGCAGGAATTACAAAATGTTAAAATAGTTAAGCCCAAAGCCAGATTTTCAGTCACATTGGATGAGAAACGTGAACTTGTTGGGTGGGCTAAAAATTTGAGGATGTTGGAGGGCTATGCTTCGAATTTAGGAAAGCGGGCAGATATGAATGAAGAAAAAATGATAGGTATGAAAAGTCATGATTGTCATGTGTTCATGGAAACTTTAATTCCTATCGCTTTTAATCATCTATCTGAAAGGATATGGAAACCAATCACAGAGATAAGTCTTTTTTTTAAGGATTTGTGTTCTGGAAAGTTGTTGGAGAGTAGTTTAGACAGGATGGAGGAAACGATTCTGGTTACTACTACTAAGTTGGAGAAGATATTTCCATGTGGTTTATTTGATGTGATGGAACATCTTCCAATTCACATTGTACAAAATCCCCGCCTCGGAGGTCCGGTTCAACCAAGATGGATGTATCCATTTGAAATATTCACTAAGTTATATATATTCGCCATGTATTTTATATATTAACACATATATATATATATATACATATATACATGCAGAAAAATTGACAGTTCGAAGCAAACGATAAAGCAAAGGGGAATGATCATTTGTTCAAGGTCATATTGGGAGAGAAACTGGTGATTTTTATTCTTATTACTTTGGTGATTATGTGTCATGTAGGAGAAACAGGCCCAATCGCAATGATGAAGGTGATATTGATCCTTTATTTCCACCGATATCAATTTTTAAACAAAATGGTCGAGGATCTAAGAAGCGTGGAAAGTGAGGCTTCACTGATATGGAAATGCAATCAGTTGTGACACATATTTTGCTTAATTGTCCAGAGATTCAACCATATGTCAAGTAAGTGTTAAAAATATGTTGTTAAATTACATACTAATAAGTGATCATTAACTAACGAAATACTTGAATGTAAAATGATCAGCTTGTTCGTAAATACATTGGGTAATGAAGCCACCTATACAGAATTTTGCAAATGGCTGAGGAACTATGTAAGTGTACAATCACTAAGTATTTAATAATATATTCATGTTATATTAAATTATATTACTTGAAATAACAATCACGTAAGTTTACGATAAATACTCAAGTGTCCAACATTTGCAATTAGAGAAAGAAGTAACACTTGAACCTGAATCTCAAGTACTGACAATGAATAAGTATTGTGTCAATGGTTTTAAGTTTCAAACTGAAGAAGTTTCTAGGAAAAAGAAAATAAATAATAGCGGAGTCTACATACAAGGTGATGTTGATGGTACTGGTCAAACTATTGAATATTATGGTGTCATTCAAGATATTATTGAAGTGAGGTATTCAGGTTGGCCTAAGAAGAAGTTTGTATTGTTTCGGTGTAAGTGGTTTGACCCATCACATAGAGGCACAAAGGTGGACCCTCAACATAATATAATTGAAGTTAAGCACACCAGGAAATACAGAAGTTATGATCCTTTTATTATTGCACAAAATGCTAAACAAGTATATTACGCTCCATATTCATTGCGTAGAGACAAAGCTGATTGGTGGGTTGTTATAAAAAGTAAGCATGTGGGAAGAATTGAAATTGACAATGTCATAGATATGGTTTATCAAAATTATGTTGCAATTGTTCAACAACAAGCTGATGTTGAATCGGAAACCACACTACAACTTCCTCAACACATATTAGAAAAAGTATTTGATGATGAGATATTGAATGTTGAGGAAGAAATATCTGAGAATGAGGAAAATGAATCATTTGATGACGAAGAATGGGACAATAATGAAAATGAAACAATTGAGGAGGAAGAATGGGAGAATGATGGAATTGAAACAAGCAATGAGGAATAGTGTAGAATGAAAGCTAGCTAGTATATATATGTAAGTGTATTTTGCTAATTTTATTTAATTTATGATTTTTATATATACTATACATGTAAATTTACATACAGATGTCATCAGGCGGTGACAATGATAGACATCGCGAGCATCTTGGAGTTAGCCAGACTAAACAGGCTAAGAAAAAGAAGTCTAGGATACCCATAGATCCTGTGAATATTGCAGGGTCTATTTTTTATGTGCAAGAGCGCATCAGCCATGATACTAATTTATTTGTTGTTCCGTTTAGTACGGCGGATCCTCGACAATATTATCCTAATTACCGTTGACCAGTCGGTGCTTCATGTACTTCACATGCATTGCTTTCACGACGCTATGAGGACCTACCTTTACAGGCTATTCATCGAGCACGACCCTTATCGGCAGGTACTCCATCTCCCACATGTACATCTCCTCAATTATTTGTTATGAAGATTGGAGATTCTAGTAGCGAGCAGTCAGATGTTATGGCTGGTACGCCTCCATTGACTCAGCGTTTTGTGCATCCTGATGTATCACCCTCGTCTACAGCTATACCTAGAGCTACACCAGATGATACGATGCCTGCTCTAGGTCCTGGCCAGAAAGACAGACTTGGTAGAGACATGATTGAGCTGGATGGATCAGCGTAAGTTTGTTTTGTTATCTATTTGTTAGTTTATTTTGTTTATTTCTTATACTTTAATATATTATTCATAAACTAACATATTTATTATGTGTTTTGCAGGTGGCATCCTGCAAAGGATGCTACTCGACCTTTAAAAGACTGTGTTAGAAGACTTTATACACAGGCTTATCACTCTTGGAGCGAGATTCCAAACAGTATACGCCAAGCGATGTTTAATAACTTTAAGGTATATATTTTTTAGTTGAGTTTAGTATACTTTACTTTTTTTTACTATCGATCTAATTAACGTTATTCAATTTTTTTTTCAGACTATGTGTACTTGGGAGTCGAGATACAATTTGGTCATTGAGACCACATTTGAAAGGAAGACATCTGCTAGACTGTCTAGCTGACTAAAGAAAGTTCAAAATAGTGGTGAATGTCCTGGTCGGATGTTGCCTCGTGTTTTTGATGAATTAGGTCAGTATTGGAACACAGACAAATTTAAGGCAATCTAAGATCAAGCCAAAAAGGCTAGAGGCAGTCTTAAAGGTGGCTCGTTGCACACCAGAAGTGCAAAGACATTTGGAACAATTGCACGAGAGATAGTAAGTTCTAATTCAAACTTTTAAATATATAATTAGTTGATTCATATATATCGTTATAAATTTCAGGTTTTATTTATAGGAAAAAAAATTGGGACGCACTCCTATTGAACCAGAGGTTTTCAAGAAGACTCATGTCAGTAAGAAAGAAAATGAGTCGGATTCGAATGTGTGGGTGGAGGAAAGGGCCAAACGAACTTTTATAAGTTATTTAATATGAATAATATATATTAATAGTGAATATATTTATGATATGTATATATATTGATGTCAATTTTTATATTTAATATACAATATGACTTTCTGACGAGCACAAACACACTATAAGTTTAATGCTTCGCTAGTCAAAGATAGTATAGTACAAAGATCGTTTCCACAGGGATTGGTACAAATAATAATTCAATCAAATCTTGCTAATTATTATTCAGGTGATCAAAAGAAAAGAGTTGATTGTGGTTATGAACCACTTTTATAGACTAAATGATAATTAAAATCAATTGGTAAACTATGAAGATTAATATCAATACTAAAAGATAGGGTAAAAGACTAACAAATGCATAATGATAGTTAGGATTTGATTCATTCATTTACCACATTTAAAGTTCTATCGATTCTCGAATTCGATAGCTTATTAGAGTATCCTTTAAGCCTTAGATTTTTCTTCCGAGTAAATCTCAAGTTAAAGAATAAACCAATTATACCCAAGTAATTCTAATATGCAAAAACATGTTAATGATTGTTCTTAAGGAAGTAACGTCCTTCGACTATTTTTCCTTTAGATTTAATCAATAATTATCAAGAAGCTCCTTCGATTACTTCAGAGAAAATATATTGATTCAATCCAACCAAACTATGCAACAATATTCACCAAGATACTCCTCTTTCGATTAAATAAAATAATGAACCAGGTTGCAATTTAATTCCAATTTCCATAACAAGTTCAAGCATAAGAATGAAAATCAAAATCCCAACAGATTCATCAATACAACATGTTTGTCAAATACCCTATAAGAATCTACTCCATGGATGAGAATAAGTTTACTAAGAACAAAAGAGAAAAAGAAAACATAGCCATCAAACTTTGAATCCCAACTTCCGTTTTGGATTCGAGTAGTGTACCGCGTCTTCCCCTTCCTCTCGCTCGTCGTCTTTCTTTCCTGGTCTTCCCTTTCCCCTCTGGTGGGGAAAGCTCCCACATCATATAGCATAGGGTTTCTTCTTTTTCAAATTCCAAATACACCCTTACTTTTATGTTTTCACGCCGCAACTCCTCGCAGGCAAGCTATGCAGGCACTTGGACGCGCGGAGAACCAATATGCAACTCAAAATTCACGCGGGCGCGCGAAAAAGCTGCTACTCCAATTTTTGCTCATTTTTCTTTCATTTACCCCTTTTTCACTGATCATGTTCAAAACTTGAATTGACCACCTTATATACATGAAAAGTATACCATAAATTGCAAAATTCACATTAAAACTTGTCTAAACTTTCTCATTTTATTCTCCCATCAAATACCCCCACACTTGGGTTGTTGCTCGTCCCGAGCAATTTTAAACATACTTGACCCCCTCTAGACCTTGAGAAAAACTCACTAGAAATAGTAATTGCCTTCAACCATCTCTATTGGCGCATGCAATGTTCATCGTTAAATGACTACTAGTGACACTGAAATTTAAGCAAAAATCAATCCAAGAACTTCCTCACAACAAGAAGATGTCATTATTCGGAGGACTCATGGTCATGCATCATAAAAAGAACTCTCATTTCACTCCCACTCAAAAAGAAATACATCATGTTTTTACATAATACCATAGGCTTGGCAATTGAGTAATTTTCCACTAATGTAGGACTTGTCAAGTTAGAATCATGTAGGACTTGTATAGGTATAATTTATGGTATGGTTGGTTGTGGAAAGTCATTTTCCCATTTTTTTTTTCCTGTCTTCTTTTGAAGTTTGTAGACAAATCCAACAACTTTCATTGTCCTTCTCTCCTTTTAACCCTTTTATATATATATATATATATATATATCACTTCTCTACACTTGTTTATTCTTCCAATTAAGAGAGTGACACCCGGGGGATTACACTAAAAGGATGAATTGGCTAATCAAAGAAAATAGATTATTATAAGGCTCAAATTTGTTGACTAGGGATACTTATCAACCAAGGTTGGTGAATTTAGGCTAGAATTGGGTTAACCAAAGAAAGCCTACAATCATATTCTTCCTCAAAAAAAAAATCCTAAGATTTCGCCTCAAAAAACTACCATGCCAAGTTCTAGATTCTTTCAAACATGAGTACACATCAAAATCATTTCACCACACAATATTCAAGGATTGATTATGCCTCAACTTCTCATGCCAACAAGTATGCAAATTTCAATAAAGCAAGCAACACAACCTCTAGATAGGAATCCATCAATTTCTACCTCTAGTTCTTGTTAAACAACTATGCTATGACTCCTATCCTAAAAAATGTCTGATTCAAAATAAATACGACTATGGTAAAAGAATCAGACAAGAAACCCATAGAAGTACAACAAATAAGCTATCTTAAGAAGAAAATCTTTTTTCATTTTTTTTTTATTATTATTATTTCTTCACCCCCACACTTAAGTTATGACATGTCCCCATGTCATAAAGAAACTGCAAAAGTAAAGGAAACTTTCCTGTCCGTTTCTTCAAACAGTATCGGAAACCGTGCTGGGATCCATTGTGCATGTTCGGCCAAGCGCGCGTAACCAAGCCATGATCTTTCTATCCGATTTACCTGTGTTGACTGTAAGCTCGTTCATCTTCTTATGCATATCAGTCATCGAAGAGTGTAGCGCATCTACCTGATTTTCAAGAGAGTGAAATCGCTCCTCCTATGACCTCCCCATTGAATCCTGAGTGCTTTGGGTAGGTGGCACTACATGATCGGGTCTTCCACATCATCAATGTCATCGTTGCCTACTTCTTCAGTACTTGCGGGCTGTCTAATTGCTTTTTTGATTGTCATTCTATTCGCTCTGAACTTCGGACCAGCCATTAGAGCAACATCAGACTTCTTGAATTTAACAGCAGAGAGTCTATAGAGCCTTGTGATAAGAGATGGAAAAAAATAACCATATTTGGGAGAAGTGGCTTTAGCTAACATCTCTTCTACAATCAATAGGCCAGGCAGGATACGCAGTTTGGTCATCAAACAAAATATAAGAGCAGCTCTAAAACCATGTACCTCAGTAGTATTGGTGGAGGGAAGGATATGGCTAGTGATAATATGAAACCAACACTTAGCCTCAATGTTAAAGCTCTTGGAGTGAAATTTGTGACTAAGGAACTGGCTGTCCGGATGTACAAATAACTTCAATGAACATGTCCCATTTGTAAGGCTCCTTCATGTATGTTGTACGATATTCATCCTCCGTTGTACCACCAAATTCTGGGAAGTTATAGGCGTTTTCAATGGCTTTTTGTGCAAAATTCACCGTCTTCCCCCGTACCATGCACACTTGATACTCATGCTCCGGCAAGTTTGCATAGAATTCCATCACAACTGTCATATTAGCCTCCTCAGGCTGCTCAAAAAGAACTTCCCATTTGCGCCGCACAATCTCTTGATAAACCTGCTGACAATCGCCCATCAACGAACCTTGCTCAACTCCCTTTTCTACAATGGCTTTTTTGAATGATTTCACCTTAAATCGTTGTTGAGCTTCCCAAGAAACAAATTTGGTGGCATCATATGATTTCAATGGTGGCGGTTCTTTTTCCTTTGAAGAATTTGAACTCTTTTGTGTTGTGGAACTTCCTCTTTTGCTTGGAACAACTCCCAATTTTTTTCCCTTTCGTTGATTCTCCATTAGTTTGAGTATCCTGCCAAGAAGAAAATAATTCACTTAATATAGTAACTTGGCATTCCAATTCTAGCAATATGCACCTAAAATCACAAAAAGTGGGTTGCTTCCTTTTTCATTCCCTCTCTTTTCTTAAATTCTTTTTCATTGTTCCCATTGAGGAATTTTATCAAACACCTTGTGTGCATCATGTTTTTACTCTAATTGGAAACACAATTGTGTAAATATCTATCCAACAATCAAGCAGATTATGCAATTGACATTTTTATCACATGTTGGATCATCTAACACTATTATAGAAAAGAGAGAAAAAAAATATATACATAATAATAAACCTAATTACACCATCTTCTTTCATAATATCTTAGGCAAGACCACCATAAATAAAGAAAATTAGTGAAATACATACCTTGAATTCTTGATGAATGAATGAGAATGAGAAAAATGCTCCTACTGTAGCACTTTTAGAGAAGAATGAGAAAGAATTTGGGGTTAGGGTTATTCTTGAAAAGAAAGAAATAAGAGAAGTAAGAAGAGAAAAAGAAAAGAAAGAAAGAAGCTATAAAGTAATAAGGAAAATATAAGAACAAGGTTTATTTATTTATTTTTTTTTTAATTTTTTTTTTAAAAAATAATTATTTTATATTTTTAAACCTAAAAAAAAAATTAAACTTACCTGGTGGGACGCTCGCGCGTTGAGCATGCGATTAAAGGAACGACCCACGCGATCGCGCGGCGAGACAACACGCTTGCTGAAACCCGCGCGCTGGTAGCGCGTTTGGGCATGGTTTCGCGCGGTCGCGCGGCGAGGTAGCGACCTTGTCTGTTGTGGCGCGCTGGTCGCGCATTCTGAATGGAATTTGCGCTGGCGCGCGAACGATCCTTTTTTTTTTTTTTGATGGGTTGCCTCCCAATAAGCGCTTGATTTAACGTCGCGGCACGACCCAGGTAGCCCAATTTGGGCTATTCAATGATAATGTTAGAAGATTGTTTTTCAAATCCTCCAACCACATATTGCTTTAAACGGTGTCCATTAACCTTGAAGCTTTCAGTTCCTTGTGCATTGAAGATTTCAATTGCACCATATGGACTTACATTCTTCACCACATATGGTCCCGTCCATCTTGATTTGAATTTTCTAGGAAAAAGACACAGTCTACTATTGTAAAGTAACACTTTGTCCCCTTCTTTAAATTCTTTTGTCTTGATGAGACGATCATGCCATACTTTTGTTTTTTCCTTGAAAATTCTTACATTCTCATAAGCATCTCGTCGGAACTCCTCTAATTCATTCATCTGCATGCACCTGTTCTCTCCTGTAAGACTTAGATCAAGATTAAGTAATTTTATAGCCCAATATGCCTTGTGCTCAATTTCAACAGGCAAATGACATGCCTTTCCAAAAACTAATTTGTACAGGGATGTGCCTATTAGTGTTTTAAATGCAGTTTTATATGCCCATAAGGCATCATCTAACCGTATTGACCAATCCTTACGAGACACACTAACCATTTTTTCAAGAATTCTTTTTAACTCACGGTTAGCCAGTTCTACTTGTCCACTAGTTTGGGCATGGTATGGTATTCCTGTTTTATGATTTACCCCATACTTACCCAGCAATGATGCAAATTGTTTGTTAATAAAATGAGATCCATTATCACTAATGATGACTCTTGGTGTGCCAAATCTAGTAAAAAT
>NW_026037698.1:0-392 GCF_019186545.1 Solanum stenotomum | reverse complement strand
CGATAAACCCTAAACCCCTTAATGATATGCACAAACCCTAAACCCTAACCCTAAACCCTAACCCTAAACCATAAAACCTAAACCCTAAACACTAAACCCTAAGCCCTAAACCCTAAGCCCTAAATTCTAAACCCTAACCCCCTAAACCTAAACCCTAAACCCTAAACCCTAAATCCCAAACTCTAAACACTAAGCCATAAACCCCGAACCCTAACCAATAAACACTAAACCCATAAACCCTAAACCCCTTAATGATATCCACAAACCCTAAATCATAACCCCTAAACCCTAACCCTAAACCATAAAACCTAAAACCTAAACCCTAAACACTAAACCCTAAACCCTAAACCCTAAACCCTAACCACTAACCCCTTAGCCCTAAACCCTAAACC
>NW_026037697.1:0-581 GCF_019186545.1 Solanum stenotomum | reverse complement strand
ATGATATTTATGTATCATTTCTTTTTTTCTTGCTCCCTTAGTTCCGATTTCCCCTTTGATTATGCTAATCACTTATGGTCATTTTAATTGCTTCCGCGACCAAGGATGTGTAATGATATGCTATGAGGCTTGTTTGGGGTTCCTTCGGGTTCCCCATTCGCCGGTCACGTCTAGGCCCTAGGCTTGGGTCGTGACAAACTTGGTATCAGAGCACTAGGTTGATAGATCCTCGGAGTCCAACACATCGCGTTGATTAGAGTCCGATTCATGGTTGTGTTGTGCACCACAACTATGAGTAGGAGGCTATGAGGCATTTTAGGAAATGTTTCTCTTCTCCTTGTTCTAAGTCGTGCTATAGAGTTGAATTAAGTTCTTCCCTAACGGTTGCTCTTTGCTATGCTAGATCATGCCTAATACAAGAGGAAGACGAGCCCGCGCACCCGAGGAACAACCGACCAATGGGGATCTTCGGGATGCCCTTACTTTATTTGCCCAAGCTATGACTAATCAAGCCAACCATGGGGCCCAAGCCCCTCAGGATCCTACCCCGGCAACTCGGGTGAGAGACTTCGTGCGGATGA
>NW_026037696.1:0-636 GCF_019186545.1 Solanum stenotomum | reverse complement strand
ACATATCCTTTCCACAAGTCTATCACTTTCACATTTGTAACAAATTTAACATCCAAGACAAATACAACACACCAAATACACACATCAGGAACTACGCACGAGTCATCATATAAATGAGAGTGAATGGAGTGAAGCGATGATAATCAAAATCGGACCAAGTACGCACGATAGAGATCCAAGAAGTGAAGATTTTTCCTAAAAGTCACTATAGCCTCTCGAAGATAAGTACAGACGTCTCCGTACCAATCCTCGAGACTCTACTTAGACTTGACTTGTACACACGTGAGACCTATGAACCTGGGGCTCTGATACCATTTTGTCAGGAACCAAAAATGGACGTGATGACACTCGTCTTAAACCACCAAGACAAGTCAGCCTAGACAAGTCAGCCTAAAACTCAACCATTACAATAAAATACGGAAATTTTATAATAGACTCAAATATACCCCCAAAATCTAGTTGTCACGTGTACAAGCCTCTAAAGTATTACAACTGATTCAAAAGAACAACACAAGTCTCATATGACATTGTTTCTAGAGTAGAACAAGATCATAAACAAGAGTAAGAAGGTCTGTTGAGTTGACAAACAACTACCTCACAAATCTCCAAGAAGCCTTGAAAAAGAAGAGAATAACA
>NW_026037695.1:0-812 GCF_019186545.1 Solanum stenotomum | reverse complement strand
TGTGATGGATTAGACCACAAACAGTGACGAGAGCCATAATTAATGATTGATCAACATGAGGTTCCACCACCAATGTTAATACATCATCTCCAAATAATACTCCTGAACTTGCTTGTTTTTGTTTTACCTGAAAATAAACACAAATTCACTAACACTATTAGTAAAATAACTTAACTCATCTCCTTTACGAACAATAGTTATATTTTAGGTGATCTTATTACCTCAGCGACAAGTTGGCCATGTTGGTTCACAATCTTGATAGATTTTGTGGTAAGGATAATGTTATAGCAACTTGCTTCAGAATTACATCCTAATATAACATTATAATAGTTCACATTAACTTCTCTAAGAACATTGTGAATTTTCTTCACTTGAAACCATGGTATTTCTTTACTAGTAACTCCATCATAACTCCATTTATAACCATCCCAATGTCCAAATACAGGAACTTTCTGTTCAAAATAATAATATGATGTCAGTATCGTTGAAAATATAATTAAGTAAATAAACAGGTGAAGGGTACTTACCCTATTTCGAATCGAGAAGAGAACTTTGCCATTGGAATCCATTAGATGAATGCGATGTATATATACATTTACCAATAATAATCTTGATACATAAATCATAATGTTCTATAACTGGAGCACTATGTATCAGATCCAACAATAGGTATACATGATACTTATTCATTCTTTGGCAAACTAGAACTACATGTATATGATACTTAATAACTACCACACAGTAATGTATCGATCTAAAAATCTTTACTTCTCTAATGTATCTAATAGGATTAAAATACTTAGCAATTTACT
>NW_026037694.1:0-275 GCF_019186545.1 Solanum stenotomum | reverse complement strand
AAGCATCCTTTCTTACCTGCAAGGCACTTGCCTGGATGGTTCTTACTACACTTCGGGCAAGTTGGGTAAGTTTTGGTGCCTGAAACACTACCTTGAGACTTAGAGCCTGACGCCCTACCTTTCTGATCATTACGGAACCTGGGGGATGATACACTAGCTGATGAAGGGGCTGGAGTCGAAGACTTCTGCTGAAACTGCGAGCGATTTCCACCACCCGATTTATGTTAGGAATACTCATAGTTACCTGTTCTTAGTCTCCTTAGCCTGTTCGCTAA
>NW_026037693.1:0-204 GCF_019186545.1 Solanum stenotomum | reverse complement strand
GATAATGCATCTGATAATCTGCTAGTATGTTAAAAACTAGATTATGTCCAATTGATGATAATTCTTTTCATGTTAGATCTGTTGCACATGTATTAAATTTAGTTGTACAAGATGGTATTTCATTATTTGAATGTGGTTGTATGAAAATTGAATATGTTGTTGCCTGGATTTTTATGCTAATAGAGCTGCTAGAATTAGGGAATT
>NW_026037692.1:0-1040 GCF_019186545.1 Solanum stenotomum | reverse complement strand
AATAAAAGGTTAGGAATGAATTAACAATAATTTTATTAGCGAATCCGACTAAAGATTAACGAAAATGAATTAATATTAATAAATGAGCTTCTTAATCTTAACAAAATAAAATAATTAACTTAATTATAAACTAATTAATTTAAAAATATAAACTATTACTTAAACCAAATTAGTTGACAAAACATTTAACTAAAACTAAAATCCTTTTGAGACAATTTTCGAATATTCATAAAATATACTAATTATGTACGTAATTATTTAAAACATATATATTATTTAAAAATTATAAAATGTGACAAAACTATTTAAAATAACTTAAAAAATATTTTGAATTTTATAAAGTCAATTATTTCAAATCGTTTGGAATTTAAGAAACTCGATGATTAATATATATTGTGGAGGTCCAAAATTGGGTGTCAACAACTAGTATGATCGCATTCTTACCTACTAATATTCTACTCTAATTTATGTCCTACACATCTTCCTATCATAATGTTTTAACAAAAAAAAATCGAAAATTAACTAAACCACAAATTATGAAGTAAAATAAAATAATCAAAAATTGATATGATATAAATTTTATAAAATAAGAGATCGAATCTAACATTGACAGTACCCCTACCCTACACGTATCTAGATACTTCATAGCAATGAAAAATCCAGGACAAGCAAGAGTTGAATAGACATAAAAAAAAATATCGTTATTTATAAGATTCTTAGTCATTGTTATTTTTTTTATTATTATTGTCAATCAATATATAATTTTATACTTATTTTACAGTTTAATTAATTTGAATTTGTGATAGAATATCTCATTTTGGAAGGTGATTTTTTTTTAAGACTTAAACTTGAAGCCTTTAATCAATGAGGAAAAAGTAATTACCATTTGGAGCGTGTTTGGTATGGAGGAGAACATTTTCTAGAAAATGTTTTCCAATTTTTAATTTCATATTTGGTTGGCCTTAAATATTTTTCAAATCAATTTATTTTCCTCAAACTTAAGAAAAATGACTTCCATTCCAAAATTAAGGAAAACATTT
>NW_026037691.1:0-490 GCF_019186545.1 Solanum stenotomum | reverse complement strand
ACCCATGCTTAACTTTAAAAGAACACACCATTTCATTACCGTAGGACCTCTACCTAATATAACATTAAGACACACTTGACTGAGACAAGAAGTGACCGCCCATACAACTTCTTCAAGCACACTTAAGTGTTCATCAAGATTACCTTAGATAAGGACATTTCCTTTATAACATAACATTAATAGACCAACATTCTTTAAGAAACCATTTAGGAGACATTCAAGCACATAAGGGGACTTTCACATAATAGTCGTTAGACTTAGGGAATTCACTTTAGCATCTTCTAGGCCTACTCGTGCAATGTGTAGATAGCATCTCATACTACCACCTACACTTTGTAGAACCTATCCAATAACTAGAGTGCACATCCCACATGATGGGAATAGGCATAACCGACATAGACCATACTAGCTAGGCATGGAATCCGGAGTCTACCCTACTCCGTGGAAGGTGTTTTACTTGCAAAAGGTAGAACTAATAATCAACCCATGT
>NW_026037690.1:0-1193 GCF_019186545.1 Solanum stenotomum | reverse complement strand
TTTATGGTATGAAAGTATGTCTATATAGGTAGTTTTTCCTAAACTAAACACCCAGTCCGTACCTATATGGGCCTTTATTTAGTGGGCCTAAACTGAGGAAGGCACTTATTATCGGAAAAACTCGAGTAACATTAATCTATGGAAAAATCACACCATATACACATTTAAGGGTCAATATTACAAGTTTTAAATACATTCTTAAAATATTCTTACTTATAACAGTTTATTTACGGGTTATAACATATTACTTAAATTTAAGTTTATTTAAAAATTAATTACAGGTTTATTTAAAAATAATTAATCTCTTTATATTTTTATATTATTAATTATTAATAGCTAGCTAATATAATTTCAGTTCCTTTTTTAAAATCGAAATTATCAGTTACACGAATTTAGGGATTTACATTGATTAGACTTCCTTTTTTACCGTTACACTCCAATTACTTCATACACCAATCACAATTCCCGCCCACCCAAGCCTATCAGTTTACACGCCACCACCCCACTACCCCCATATTCACAATTACACGCCACCACCCCACTACCCCCATATTCACAATTTTCACTCCCATCTTCCTCACTACTCCACCATCACATTCACAACCGTCCATCCAATCCTTATCACAACCACAATCGTCACTCTTGTTGCGTTTCTCATCATCAGAATGTCTAAGAAACACACTGAAACTCCTCGAAAAAGTGCCAGATCTGTTCAAGGAACTTATATTCATGAAGATCATATTCCAACTTTCAATATATTAACTCAAACCCCCCTGCCTAAAAGGGCTGAAATTCCGGCGGCGTGTGGTTCATCTCGGTTGAAAGATAAACAAGAGAAAAAAAATGAAGTAAAGAAAAGGCCGATTTCGACAAATCAAAAGGGGAAGAAGAGGAAGGGGAAAATTGGTGAAACCCCTTCCGAATCTGATTCTGATTTTGTTAGTGAAACAAAAAAGAAAAAAAGAAAAAAAACAACAAATGTAGAAGTTGCTCAATCTTCAAAACCATCAACGAGAAGTACAACAAAAAAGAAGGAATCAGAAGTACCAACATCCAAAAAACACAAAAAAGTTGTTAGGGTAAGTACTTTATTTAGTTTTATTCCACATTAGCCAAAATAGTGATTTTTTATATCACATTATGCTTATTATTTTTTTCGAAACACTTGTATGTGTGAAAATAGTTCGAAATAT
>NW_026037689.1:0-6816 GCF_019186545.1 Solanum stenotomum | reverse complement strand
AAGATATTCTATCAATAATTGTATTGTATGATATAAGTTGTTCGGCATTTAAATTTTTTGGTAACAACAAGTCCTCTTCATTAACAATTATGTTTCTCTCAAAATGGATATCTTTTGTGTCCTTTGTAGTTTCAGAAGGTCTAATATTCTCTAAGACAAGGTTATACTCATTTATGTCATGCCCCATAGAATGTAACACATCATTGATATGGTTTAAAACCTTATACCGAACATTTTTTGGTTCAATATTGGAGAAACTTTTGAGGTCCTCTGAAAGTGAATCCTCAAACATTTCCCATAATTCTTTTGGGTTAGAAGGATTGCAATATACTAATAATGTAGCAAATAAACGTCTTAAACTGTATGGCATTTGATAACTGACAGCCTCTAACATACATTCAATTAAATTATTGTTGCAATATAACAATCCTCTTTTTTCTGCAGATTCACGAAATGTGCTACAAGGTACTCCATCAACAGTGAGAAGATCTTTATATGATTTTGGTCCCCTTACATTCATTAACAATAGCCTGAGGTAATATCTTTCCCCTTCAGTTACGTGGCATGTGACAACACGTCCAATTACATCACGTTTTTTTCGACGTGTCCACATTTTATCTCTTGAAGACCACACAAAGTGTTGTGGAAATTCCTTGTATAATAATTTCATATTTAGAGCATGGTCATTTGTTCTATTCATATAGAAAAATTCAGTTAACATAGTTTTTTTTATCATTGGATTATTTAAGATTCTATTGACGCTTTCGGTGCTTTTAAAAGAAACAAATTGTTGTCCTTCTAAATGTAATTGAAGATGATACACAGCTGGAGTCATTTCACTAATAGGAAAAGCAAATAAACGCCAGGCTGCTTCGGGTGGCGAAACCCATCTTGCAGATCGATATTCTTTTATTTCGTCTATTTCTGCATTGTCATGTAGAGAATATGCAATTTTATCATGTCCTTTGCAAATATATTTGTAAATATATTTCACAACTTTAATATCTGAACAAACTTCAACATTTAAATGACAATCAAATTTACAAAGCAAGTATGGGTTGTATGGGACAACCCACGAGTTGTCCATATGATGTTTTCTTATGTATACAGTTTTTCCAGTACTACGTCTCTTATAAAGTGGATATGAATTTTTTCCCTTTGATGTATGTTCAACAAAGTCTTTTGGATATTGAAATTTACAGAAGCCCTTTTTTCCCATACATGAATTTGTAGGATTTATATCACCACAAGGACCATGTATCATATGTTGAAGGACACGTGAATAAAGATATTGTTCATTAGAATCAGGTAATTCAGCACAAACAAATTTATCATATGATTCAGGTGTTAACAATTTATATTCATTAGTAAGAATTATAAGAAAATGAGCATGTGGAAGACCCCGTTTTTGAAATTCTATAGTATACATAAAAGCAGCAACTTTTCCAAATATGTGTCTTTTTAAAATATCTACTTTTAGTTCTTCTACTTTAGCTCTGAATACACGTGAGACTAAATCAGGTCTATTTTGAGTTTCATCGATCGATAACATATGTTGTTTTATTTCTGGCCAAGATGGATTGCACGTCATAGTCACAAAAAGATCAGGTTTTCCAAAGTGTTGTACTAAGGCGATAGCATCCATATATCGACGCCGCATATCTCTTGGTCCACCTATGAAAGTAACCGGGAGGAATGTTTTTTTGCCAATTTTGGAAGCCTCTGTTTCACCAACTCGCAAAAAGTCAATAATTCCTTGTAATATATCTACTCGGAATAAGTCTTGATTAAGTGAGACAAAATCCAATCTTTTTGTTTCAACTTTTATGAAAACATCAACTATAAATTGTTGAAATAATCTACCACAATGCAATACTCCATTTTCATCATCTTCTCTTATCTGAATTTTGTAACAGTAATATTCACGACAAGAAACCATATCTCTTTTTCGTTTTCCTTTATTAAAGACTTGAGCCTCCATATGAAGAACTCCATCAATAGAGCATATATTATTTACACTTGGTAATTCTTCATGTTCACAGTAAGGTTGATTTCGTCGAATATTTTTTTTTATACCACAATGCCATCCGTTTTGACCATATGGAAACAGTAACGGATACTGTAAAGGATCATAACAACCATAATAATAATTTACTAAGCGAGTGTTATTACTATGAGTGTATATACGAATATGCGGCACAGAATTAACTTCAGTTGAATCATGTTCAAGCCATATTCCAGCTACTTCAAATGCAGATGGTAAATTATAAACACGTTGATCTAAACCTGAATGACATTTAAGTGCGATACAGAAATCAGATATTGTTGGGATGTTCATCAAGGACTTTATAAAAATAGAATATGGGTTTTTTGAAAGTATAGTCATAAGTTTTTTCACTGTTGATTCGCTAATATGCGTTGAATAAGCCATTCTGTTAGCCAGTTCACTTTCATTATCATAAAAGTATAGTTGTAGGTTCTTTGGTTTTTCAGAGGAGGAAAGTAAATCAGGTATAAAATGATACATTTGACCTTGCACTCGAAATGTATATATGCCATGGTATCTCTTAGCTAAAGCTTTGTCATAGGTTACGCCAAGCGAGGTGAATGCAAACATATTATTATATGTTCTAATGTAAGTTCGAAAGTGTATAGATTCTTCAGTATTTCCCATATATAAATCAAATAAGTCATCAGGCAGTTGGTACGAAACTAACTTAATTGAGCCATTACCACAACAAAAGCCAGGTGATTCATATTGAAACCTCTTTACATTGCAAAATTTACAGTTGGGAACATCTTTTAAACACACATAAGTAGATCGATTATCATTAATTTTTTTATGGATATTTTTGCTCAACGTACAACCTGTATGTTATAAGTACGGTTAAAACTGAGGGTAGCCTAATATTCTAGCAAAGTAACAGGAGAAATTATTTTCGCATAAAATGAATACTAACCTTTCTTTGTAGCAACTTTAGGAGTGACATTTTGTTGTTCCGAACATGCGTTGGATGTTGAGCCCGAGATATAAATGACCTCAGGAATGACATTTTGTTGCGCCTTACAAGTGTTGGATGTTGAGCCTAAGATATAAATGGGAAAATTTAGACGTATATCTACAGTACAATGCATCTAAAAACCTAAAAGGCAGAGAGTACAGGCTTACCTTTTTCAAATGCATAAAAAGGAGGGAAGAGTTGTTTTGTTTTGTTAGAAGAACATGTTGAAGTTCTAATTTGATTGGAGGCATTTTCTGGATGAAATGTAATAAACATTCTCCATTAGATTAATATGCAATTAGATAATTCTAATTTGATATTAGTAAAAATAAAGAGGCAGTAATTTTTTATTCCAACCTTGGATGTTAACAGAAGGAGGCTCTTTTAAAGTTTGTTCTTTTGTACGTGATAGTTTATTTGGTTGGTTGCAAGACATTTCTTCACAAGCTTTTCGCCGCAAAGTATCTGCATTTGAAATACTAAATTTGTTAAACAGTGTAGGCACACAACCAACAATACCAAAGGATATAAAAATTTAGATTCCTGAAGAATCCTCAAAACATGTCTATTGAACAGTAAAATACATCGCAAATCTCCAAGTTAAAATTTCAGATAGTACTCTTATGCAGGGCTGGCAGCTCATATCTCCAACAGGGCTTTGCAATTCACATGCAATTGGTACTTTAAGCTTGCTCTATACAGCCATGATTATGTGCCTTTGATGGGTCCACCTCCTCAACGCAGCTCAAGTTACAGAGCAGCTAGTCGGCATTTTTTTCCTAGTACAATTATATTTTTTCTTTCTCCTTTAATGGAGGGTCAGTTCATTTCAGACTAATAATTGATAGGCACTCATGGACTGGGCGATATGAAGCTCATCTATGGGATAAAAATTGTTGGAATGAAACACAGAACGAAAAAGGTAAACAAGGTTCATAAATTTTTTTAAAAATAATTTTCTGCTTAGTGATCTATTTCAGTTAATATTAGATATGAAGCCTATGTATTTTGCTAGCACCCAAGCTACAGAAATCAATCTATATGATTTTTGGTCGTACCATTTTAGAAAGCCCTTTTTTTTTTATAAATAAGATCAACCAAAATCTTCTCTTTGATTAATTCCTTCGTTCCTTACACCATGGGGGCGTTTGATTTATGGGGTAAGGGTTAATAGTTTCAGAATAAAATATAAAAATTGTTTTATTTTATATTTGGTTGAATTTTAATTTCTCCATTAAGTAATCATGATATTGGCGTCACTTACACTGTATTATGGTTGAATTTTATTTTATATTCTTAGAAGTTCATCTTTTGAATGTCCATATTATTGAACATGGAATTAAAATATATTGCAAAATGAAATTAAAGTATGCACAAGCCAGCGATGACCATAATATTTGCCGGATTATAGAAAGCGGAACATAAACAACTTACCTGAGCTAGTAGCCACCGAAGTAAAGCCGAAGTGAGGGCCGACGTTTGAAGACGAAGGTGTTTGTTAGATTCAGTGAAGAACGGAACTTGTAACTTCGCTAAAAAGCAGAGGGAATTGGAGAGGAAGAGGAGAGAATAGCGGTGGAGATGGAGGTGTGTGGCAGTGCTTCACATGGAAGAAGGCGATAAGGTTGAGGCAGCAGAAAGATAAACATGTGACGGTGAAATGTCCAAAATGCCCCTTGAGTTCCATGTTAATTTCAGGGAAGCACACGTGTCGAAAGAGGAGTGAATTTATTCACTCTTCTTATATAGTAATATATATATGATGATGATAAGGGGTGGGTCGGTTGTTAAACTAACTAGTTCATCCAAACATTCATTAGTTTGGATACAGAATAACATGTTCAGCTATCATGTTTTCATAGAAATCATCTAGTTGGATTCACCTTTATGCAGATACTACCGTAGTCATTGTGGACTCTGGTGAAACAAACCTCCTTCGAGTTATCAATGCTGCACTCAACCAGGCACTTTTCTTTGCTGTGGCAAACCACAAGCTAACAGTTGTTGCAGCAGACGCTTCTTATGTTCAACCCTTCACTACATCAGTGCTTATGCTAGGTCCTGGCCAGACTACTGATGTCCTAATCGATGGTAATCAACCACCAGGCAGATACTACATAGCTGTACGAGCTTACGCAAGTGCTCAAGGACCTTTTGACAACACCACTTCCACTTCCACAGCTATTCTTGAATACAATGATACTCCTTGTTCTGTTCAGGGCATCAACATCAATCCAATTTTTCCATCTTTACCAGCATTTAATGACACTGCCACTGCCACAACCTTCTCAACTAGTTTCAGAAGCCCAAGACAAGTGGACGTGCCAACTGAAATTGACGAAAATTTGTTCTTCACTGTTGGACTAGGACTCAACAACTGCCCTAGAGGTGTGTTGGACTATAAAAATAATCTCTTCATAAAGTTAGTTATATATCTATAAGACACAAAGAGGATGAAAATGATAATAAACCTATAAAACACACTTCTATATTATAATGAAAGACTTTACTTTAACAAAATGACACATTATACTCACGTGTATATCGCTACTACATCACTCACCAAGGGGTGTGATGGGATGGATGAGATTTAACTTATTAGTACTATACTACTAAATATTCTAGAAAGACGAGTGAACGAAGAACTTGATCTACTTTGTAACATTTAACCTTTATTTCTAACCAGGTTCAAGCTCCACGAGTTGTCAAGGTCCAAATGGAACTCGATTCACCGCCAGTATGAACAATATGTCTTTTGTGCTACCACCCAATTTTTCCATTCTGCAAGCACATCACCAAGGGATACCTGGAGTTTTCTCAACTGATTTCCCAGCAGTTCCACCTGTGAAATTCGATTACACTGGTAATGTAAGTCGATCACTCTGGCAACCTGTTCGAGGAACTAAAGTTTACAAGCTAAAATATGGGGCAAGAGTGCAAGTTGTTTTACAAGGAACAAGCATCGTCACAGGTGAAAATCACCCAATCCATCTTCATGGATATGATTTTTACATTATCGCGGAGGGCTTTGGGAACTTTAATCCTCAAACTGATACAGCTAAATTCAACCTTGTTGATCCACCTACCCGAAACACGGCAAGTGTACCTGTCAATGGATGGTCAGTTATCAGATTTGTTGCTAACAATCCAGGTGAGAAAAAAAACATTTATATTCTTACAAAATAAGTTTATGTAGAGTAATTGATAATTTGATAAAATGTTACTCCAACGAACATGCTATAATAGATTAAATTACACTGATAGCGTAAAACATCCTTATACTATCCGCATACATAACATAAAAATTCTTTTTTATTGAGCTTTTGGACTTAACACTTTTTTTTTGTTAAATAGGAGTCTGGTTAATGCATTGTCACCTGGATGTTCATATTACATGGGGTTTGGCCATGTCATTCCTGGTGGAAAATGGAGTTAGTGAATTGGAATCATTAGAAGAGCCTCCGGTCGATTTGCCTGTTTGTTGACAAACACAATATGCACAATGATTCAATGAAACATAACTTACATAATTTTTTGATGATTGAGTAAATATGAAATGGCACCAATTCTTGCAATATATGTATATAGGCAATACATAAACATGATCCTTAACTTGGCTTAAACATGCAACCAGGGGTGAATTTAAGGGTTAAAAATGGATCACTCGAACTCGTGGTCATCCCACAAAACTCATTTGTATAGTTTTAAAAATATAGTAAATATTAAATAAAGGAACCCATGATCACAAATGATTGGATGGCTCACTGGTTCAGGGGTTGTTTTTTCATTGTGAGGTTGAGGGTTCAATTCCTAG
>NW_026037688.1:0-231 GCF_019186545.1 Solanum stenotomum | reverse complement strand
GCAAATTTGATCCATCTTCCCCCCATATTTGTTTAACTAAGTTTGTAATTTCCCCCTCCAGTTTAGTCTCCTGGAAGCATACTATGTCTGCTTTCCAGTCAACTACCAATGTCTGCACCAATCTTCTTTTTTCCCTATCGTTCAGCCCCCTGACATTCCACGAGACTAGTTTGAATTGCGGGTCACTATTTAGCAACTTTCTCCCCTTGTTTCTGCATCCACTATCTTTGA
>NW_026037687.1:0-212 GCF_019186545.1 Solanum stenotomum | reverse complement strand
ACACAATTTCTATTAAACTATAGCCCTAATTGAGTCCAATTTGTGGACTCATCAGGGAGGTAGAGAAAAATTATGTCTACACAGTCGCTCCATCTGTTTGGGCATCCGTGCCCGATGCTTCGTTCTGGTCCTGGGTATGAGTCCTCGAAGTCACTTCAGAAGATTCAGCGGTGACTGACTTGCTAAAGTTGTCCAATTCGTTATCCGCCAAA
>NW_026037686.1:0-348 GCF_019186545.1 Solanum stenotomum | reverse complement strand
TTAGTTAGGATCTGGAAATCACAAAATATTGCATTTATCCTTATTTTTTTTGGGGCATGTGCTTTTTTTTAGTTTAGCATAGTATTTCAAAATTTCCTTTTCCAACCCTTTATATTCTAATGTTGGCAAGTGTATGTACGTGTTGTTGTTAATTTCCTAAGCTTGTTTTTGGTTGATTCTTGTCACATGTTAATTTAGTTCATCATGTCTTTTCCAAAGTGGGTTTGTCCTTTTGGTCTAATAGTTGGGTTTCCGTTGCATTTTGTTATGAAGTGCATGAATAATTTTTTAATTTTTGATTAGGTCATGTTTTAATCATTTTCTTCATCTCGAGTGCTAATTTTATTT